>NW_025320658.1:0-21315 GCF_019176455.1 Solea senegalensis
CATTGTCCGATCCGCACAAAACTTGATATGTGAGTCAAGGGACCTTCCATGAACACCTTTACGGACACACCTTTCACCCAACAGGAAGTTGGTCATTTTAAACAGGAAGTGCCCTTTTAACTGGGCTGTACAATGTCCGATCCGATGATGGGCCCTTGCTAAAGATATCTATGCAAAAACTGTACATTTTGAAAACATCTCCTCCTGGTGGTAACAGAAAATACAACACATTTCACAATTTCAATCACAATTTTGTATATAACTTTTACAGAATTTATTGTAGCAAACTCAAGATAGGTGAAAAAATTTAAAACACATGGTAGACGATGTGTGCATAATATGATAACAAATCCTTTAACGGTGTTGCCATGTCAACACTGCAAAGCTTTCACTCAAAACTCTTATAACTTTGCGATAGAAGGTCCTTTTTACAACCAAATGTGCTAGGGTGCACATTTGGGTGCTAAGATGGACCATGGCTGACGAAGTCTATGCAAAAACTGTACATTTTAAAAACAGCGCCTCCTGGTAGTAACAGAAAATACAACAAATTCACAATTCCCTTATAACTTTTACAGACTTTTTTGTATCATACTCAAAATTTGTGAAAACAAACAAAACACATGGTCGATGATGCGTGCCTAATATGAGAAGAAATCGTTTAACGGTGTTGCCATGGCAAGATGCAATGGATTACCTCAACTGAGTGGTTTGTTCATGCAATACCATTTTTCGCCACATGATGGAGGCATTTGCCTACAAATCTATCAAATCTAACATTTACAGTTTCTCAAGCTGCTCTAACAGGGATGGTTGTATTCACTTGAAACTTGATATGTGAAACCTCAGACCTGCCCTGAACATGTCTGTAAAGGATGACCTCCCTACAGGAAGTAGAACTCCCGAAACAGGTAGTAAAGTCTAACATTGTCCGATCCACACGAAACTTGATATGTGAGTCAAGGGACCTTCCCTGAACACGTTTATGGACACGCCTTTCACCCAACAGGAAGTTGGCCATTTTAAACAGGAAGTGCCTCTGACTTAGCACAGGGACGCTGAAAATAATTACTACCGCAAGCGGTGAATGAACGGGAGATGAGCTAGAGGACTCGCACAGCGACGTGGGCGCACGGCAACTCGCGAGCCCTCAAGCTCGAACCCGTTCATTACCGCTTGCGGTACTAGTTATTATTATTATTATTATTTTCTTTCTCTCCACGGGATCTTGAATTTGACCCCCTGAACCTGCGTGAAAACGGACGAAAATTGGCACGCACACCAGAACTGCCGAAAAATTCGATAAAATAGTGGAATTGCGAAAAACCAATGAAAAATGGCTCAGTAGCGCCCCCACAGGTCACGTGCCTATGGAGCAGGCAAAATTTAGTTTCACCGAATTTCCCGAAACTTGGCGGGGTGATTGCTCGGCTCGCATCGCGCAGATGGACCTCGACCGACGCGGGGTCCATTATCGCGGTTTAACGTCCATCTTGGCGTTTTACAAGTTTCGTAACTGAACTAACTTGTCTGAGGGCGTTCATCATAGCGACGCGGAAAACGCGTCAAATTGTTCTAGACCCATCCAAGATCAAAAGTTATAGGAAACTTTCGCAGATTCAAAAGGGCGTGGCCACAGCAGCCATCGGAATTTTGGCGAATTTCGACGGCTCGCCACGAAACAGGAAGTGCACTATAACTTTGCCATACTTTGGCCTATCCGCACGAAACTTCATGCGTGACACCAGACCCCGCCCCTGAACACGTCTACAAATTCGAACTTGACCCCAATGCGATGTCGGCCATTTTGAATTGCGCGTTTCGCCGCTAAACAGGAAGTGCCCTGTAACTCGCCCAAAAATTGACCGATTGGCCCAAAACTTGATATGTGAGACCATGTGCCCGCCCTGAACACATATGCAAGACATCACCTGCACACAGGAAGTAGATCCTCTGAAACAGGAAGTGCCCTTTAACTTCACCAAACATTGACCAATCGGCCTGAAACTTGATATGTGTGACCAAGGGCCCACCCTGAACACGTCTGCAAAGTATGACCTGCACACAGGAAGTAGGTTGCCCGAAACAGGAAGTGCCAGGCCATTTGCCCGTACATTGACCAATCGACATTTAGTTTCACCGAATTTCCCGAAATTTGGTGGGGTGATTGTTCAGCGCAAGCCGAACAAAAAATCCATTTGACACCATGACCTCAACTCAACAGGAAGTCGGCCATCTTGGATTTGGCGTCCACCATGGCGTTTTACAAGATTCGTAACTGAACTAACTTGTCTGAGGGCGTTCATCGTAGCAACACGGAAAACGCGTCAAATTGTTCGAGACCTATCCAAGATCAAAAGTTATAGGAAGCTTTTGCAGATTCAAAGGGGTGTGGCCACGGCAGCCATCAGAATTTTGGCGAATTTCGGCGGCTCGCCACGAAACAGGACGTGTGCTATAACTTCGTCACACATTCGCCGATCGGCACAAAACTTTATACGTGACACGAGACACCGCCCCTGAACACGTCTACAAATGCGAACTTGACCCCAACGCGATGTCGGCCATTTTGAATTGTGCGTTTCGCCGCTAAACAGGAAGTGCCCTGTAACTTCACCAAAAATTGACCAACCATCCCAAAACTTGATATGTGAGACCAAGGGCCCGCCCTGAACACGTCTGCAAGACATCACCTGCACATAGGAAGTAGATCCTCTGAAACAGGAAGTGCCCTGTAACTTCACCAAAATTAAGCAATCGGCAAAACTTGATGTGAGAACAGGGCCTGCTTACTGAACTGCATCTGCAGGCGTCACTACTGCACACAGGAGTAGGTCACCCGAAACAGGAAGTGCCCTTCAGCTCATGAAGCTTTGACAATTGTCGAAGGCTTGATACGTGGTACCAAGGGCCCGCCCTGAACATGTATGTAAGACATCATCTGCTCACAGGAAGTAGGTAGCCCTAAACAGGAAGTGGTTTGTAATTTGCCCGTACATTGACCAATCAGCTCCAAAATTGATATGTGGTACCAAGGGCCCGCCCTGAACATGTTTGTAAACCATGACCTGCACACAGGAAGTAGGTCTTCCCGGACAGGAAGTGACCCGTAACATTGCCATACGTTGACCAATCTGCAATAAACTTCACATGTGAGATAAGTAACCCGGCCAGAGCCCACGTTATACATGACATGCCGGTAGAGGGTGGCTGCCGCGAGGTCCCGTACAACGCTGCTTGCAGCTTTAATTATTATTAGGGTTCGAGCAACAAGGTTGCAAGAACCCTCTTGAAACTGGAAGGATTATTATTATTATTATTATTATTATTATTATTCTTATTATTCCCCCAAATGAATCGCATTTTTGAGGCCTTTCCCATACCCCAAAACTCACAGATTTTTGTCACCGCATCAATCGTGGTGTAAATTTACGTCTGAAAAAGGTTTGGGGAATGTGCGTTGAAAATTGAATGTGGGAGGGGCCAATAAGTGCGGCGCCACCTGTCCAAATTCACCATGACCAACACAAATATCGCACATGCACGAAATTCGGTACACATGTGTAGTGGGTCAGGATGAAGAAAAAATTACATTATGACCATGATCCAAACCCAACAGGAAGTCCGCCATCTTGGGTTGATTGGCCATATTTTGGCGAATTCGCAGCAATGGTATTTGAACTAACTCCTCCTAGACTTTTCGTGCGATCACCTTCAAACTTGGTGAGGTCCCTGTGGACCAGTTGAGGAGCTCACGGTATCAAAAGTTTTTTCAAATGTCGCATGGCGCGCGAGATAGGGGGCGGCAAAGTCTGTGATGATTCTGATGTTTCGCATCAGAAAAACAAAACTCATATAACTTTGCGATGGAAGGTCCGATCCGAACCAAACTTGCTACCATTGATGATGGGCCATGGCTGAAGACGTCTATGAAAAAACGGTGAAGTTTGAAAACAGCGCCTCCTTGTGGTGAAAGAAAATACACAAAAAAAAAGTTTTTTTACGATTTCGGGAATAACTTTTACACAGATGATCGTACCGCACTCAAAATTGGTGACAACAGTCAAAACACATGGTAGATGATGCGTGATCAATATGACGACAAATCGTTTAACGGTGTTGCCATGGCAACGACGCAAAGTCGGATTTTTGGGACAAAAAATCAAACTGCTACAACTTCGCGAATCCTGGTCCGATCTGAACCAAACTTGCTAGGATTGATGACAGTCCAGCCCTTAAGACGTCTATATGAAAATATTCAATTTCGAAAACAGCGCCCCCTGGTGACAGCAGACAATATGACAGCTTGTATTTCAATTATCTCCTCCTAGAGCTTTTGTGCGATCACCTTCAAACTTGGTGAGATCAATGTGGACGAGTTGAGCATCAAAAGTTATCAAAAGCTTTTAAAAATATTGTATGGCGTACGAGATAGGGGGCGCCAAAGTTGGAGATAATAATAATTTTTCACAACAGACAATGAAACTCTTATAACTTTGCGATGGAAGGTCTGATCCCAACCAAACTTGCTATAGTTGATGATGGTTAGTTCCTGAAGACGACTGTGTTGCTGAAACGGTACATTTTGAAAACAGCGCCTCCTGGTGGTGGTAGAAAATTCTAAAAAAACAAACTGTTACAACTTTGCCAATCCTGGTCCGATCTGAACCAAACTTGCAAGGATTGATGACAGTCCGGCCCTGAACACGTCTATATGAAAATATTCATTTTCAAATACAGCGCCCCCTGGTGACAGCAGACAGAATTACATTTATAGTTTTTGATGCTGCTCCAACAGGGATTGTTGTATCCACTTGAAACTTAGTAAGTGGGACCCCAGACCCTTCCTCAACATGTCCGTAAAAGGTCACCTCCCTACAGGAAGTGGAACGCCCGAAACAGGAAGTAAAGTCTTACATTGTCCGATTGACACAAAACTAGATATGTGAGTTATGGGACCTTCCCTGAACATGTTTCCAGAGACTAACAGGAAGTTGGCCATTTTAAACAGGAAGTGCCCGCTAACTTTGCCGTACGTTGTCCAATTTGCACAAAACCTTATATGTCACACCAGGGACCTGTCCTGAGCATGTCTGCAAAAGATGACCTCCCAACAGGAAGTGGAATGCCCGAAACAGGAAGTAAACTGTAAGATTGTCCGATCTGCACAAAACTTGATATGTAAGACAAGGGAACTTCCCTGAACACGTTTACGGACGCGCATTTGACCGAAAAGGAAGTCGGCCATTTTAAACAGGAAGTGCCCTATAACTTTGCCATACGTTGCCGATCCCCCCCGAAATTTGATCGACATGTGCGGGACGCCGCTGAAAATAACTAGTACTGAAAATAACGGTACACGAACGGTGAGAGCGCCAGGCACGCGGGGAGCCGGCACGGCAATTCGCTGGGTCGGCTCGAACCCGTTCAGAACCGCGCGCGGTACTAGTTATTTTCATTTAGTTTGTTTCTTTTGATGATGCACTTGAAAATCTGCTCATGTATTCAGAATGACGGAGGCCTCATCGAGGAGGAGACAATCAAATGTTTAAAACACGTTTGAATTCATGGCGTTACAATTCATTTGTACAACACCACAATAAAGCTTTCAGCAGCCTAACAAAACAAAACAAACATTCCTCCAGTAATAAGTGTGAGACAGCTTTACCCCTGCTCAATAATGGCATGGATCAGTTCAGGGACTAGAGGCTGTTTAAACACAGTGTCGGGGTGGTTTAGAGACAAGAACCACAACAAGGACAAAACAAACATCTCGCACACTTGTCATGTGTCTCTCTGAGGTTTCTCTGCCTGTCTCTGTACTGCCTTCATGAAGAGTTCACACCTGCTTCTGTTCCCTCTGAGCTCAATATGAAACAAGCGCTCTGTTCGCTTCCTTACGACAAAAAAAAAACACCTTCAAGTCTTGGCTCTACTACAGCACAGAAAACATAAGTTTGAAGCGTCACTAAAACAGAAACAAAGTTGATAATGTTCTGCTTCTCTCGCTGTAATTTTGATGGAAAACACCTGAAAGTGAGGACTCCCTCATTAGTCACACACACCCAACGAGGGCGAGTGTGTGTCACCTCTCGAAAATCAAAAATAGTGTGGGCCACAAGCTAGAAGGAAGGGTGATTCACTCTTTTCACATTTATCTCTGGTCTCCTCGTCCTCCGTCCTCTCCTACAGAGGGTTTCCCTCACTGCTCTGCTCTCTTGGCTTTGGCTCTACATTTCAGAGACATTTCTTGTTAGCGTGTGAGATTTCAGTGAAGCAGGAAGATGAAGCAGCAGCAGAAGCAGAAACTTTCTGAGGCCCTGAGAAGATGGAAAGGAGGTGTGATTGCACTGGATGTTTTTAATGTGTCTGTGACAGTTGCAATGTTTTCAGAAATAAAACAAAATGTCAGTGGAAAAGAGGTTGAGAAACAGGCACGCGTTGACATTCTGCTCAATGACTGTCAACATTTTAGTCTGTTGCATCATGGAACTTCATTCATGCTTCTTTGAAAGCTGGTTGTGAAACAGCAGATGAGAACAGAAAAGTTTGCTCTCTTATACGTCCGCCTCTCCCACTCAACCACTTCACCTGTAAACATCAGTAGTTTGTCTAAATGATTTATTCATTGACTGTCACTGTGTTGTTTGTCGCCTTCATCAGAGCAAACAACAACAAAAAGAGAGCGCACAGGAATGATTTGAGAAGAGTTTTCACATCCACACCGAGCCATGTTTGTGTGACTGGTGAGAGAAGAGAGTCAAATACGTGTGAAGTTGAGTTATTGATAGTTTTTCACAGGAAAACAGTGTCGTGGCTCAGCAGACGCGCTGTGACTGTCAAGCTGTTATTAGCGTTTAGATCATGAGTTCATTGATGACGTTGGTTTAAAATGGAAAAACTGCTGCGCAGCTTGACAATGCCCACGTACTGTTTGTGCATACGAGGCTTTTACTATTCACAGCTACATTCAGATAAATCAGCCATTCTCCTTATTGTCAAAAAATAAACCAGTCAGCAAAAGAATAATAAATGGAGTTTCAGTGCTGTAGCGTCTCATCAACATACAGCATCATATGTTTGTGATATAACTGGAAATTAGGTACATTTAAAAAAATGTTGATCAGTGTTTGTTACATCTGGAAATTAACGTCTTGTTTTGTCCACAAACCAAAATGATCCAGTTTGAATGATTTCTGTTATTTGGAGCAAAGAAATGAAGAAAATATACACATTTAAGAAGCTGAAACAATCAGAAATCTTGTTTTAATCAAGAAAAAAGCTTCAAATCGATTATCAAACTAGTTGTCGATTGTCGATTTAGTAATTGATTAAAAATTGATTAATCGAGTAGTTGTTTCAGCTCTAATCTTAGGTACATTTGCTCTTCACTGTGACCAATTCTTCTTCTATTCCTTACATGGATGTAGGTACGGTAAATACTTTTTGAACAATTGAATACCGGGCCAAGACTTCATATCTTCATCGGACTAAACCTGGTTTTCTTTCTAATGATCTAAATAATTCACTGTTGTACAAAAATAAAGGCTGATTTGCCGCAGAATGTTACTCCTCTCATATTACTTTTTACGAATAAAGGCTCTGAATTCTGCGTGACTTTCTCATTTCTTGTAAAGAAATTTTTCTTTATTTATAATTGGATTTTTAAATTCAGTCATGGCACGAACCTGGACATTAATTCTGGCGGGTCAGTGTTGGCCCACGGACCACCAGTTGCTGACCATTGGTTTATATTGTTGCTTAATTTGCCAAACTTCCCCTTTCAGTTACTACAACTCCTGTGAAAAAACACTGATCAGGGAGAAAAAAAATGAGGAATGTGATTGAAAAAAGACAGAAGTGAAAATGTAGATACAAAAGTAAATGTGGAGAAGTGACATAGTGTAGTTGATACTTAAACACATAACTACACTCAGCACACAAGTAAAGAAGAAGTAAAACCTGTGTGGAAGAGAAGCTTCACATGTGGGGAGTTTACAGAATGGGAAATCACCTATTTGATCGTTTTAATTTAAAAGAGAGTGAAACGGCAGCTGTTTTAAATCTATAAGACATAAGAGTGGTTAAGTGTGCACCTGTATCTGTGTCCTGTTGCTCTGAAAACGGAGCCAAACAAGCGCCACACTCAACGTAATGTGACACAAATGTGAAGCAGGTGTCTCCACGGTTTTGTCGAACTTATGTGAGTGTTTGCACTTGATGTTTTTGCACTGATGGGATAGAAATGCAAGTGGAAATACAAGAGGGAGGGATATACACAGGTTCAGAAATATCAGTTTCATTTTGAATGACTGTGAGTGTCAAGCAAAACGAACACTGAGTAATAGCCATGAAAAGGGAATCCTATTTTCTCATATGAAAACACCCCCGGTGCAGCTTAGACATTATATTTTCATAATAGAGTAAGACGAACACAGCTTGAGAAGAAATACACATGGAGCCTCTCTGCTGGAGAAATACTGACTTGCTGCTAAACTCCTACAAGAAAACTTTATTTTTATTTTGGCTCCTTACTGCAACACACTGGGTTTGAATAAGTGTTTGTGACAGAGGCAGAAATATCGTGTTATGAACCAGATTAAAATGATAGAATATGCCTAGTCAGAATAAAGATTAAATCAGAATAAGTAGTAGACATGTGGATTATTCTGTGTAGACACGTGTAGGCACGACTGAATGTGATGACGAGACGTGAGTCCAACTTTAGATTTCTGAGGAACAACTTAACCAAGTTATGTTTTGACACAATGATAATGTCACATATGTCCCATAGCGTTACAAGTTGGCTTGACAATGGCTTGTAAAACAACCCTAAAGAATATTGAAACAGTCTATGAACAAGCTTTAAAAGTACTCAACAAAATTAATATTGTTACTGCCAGATCTTCAAGAAACATGAGCGACTAAATTAGGACAACACTGTTAAATATACTGATTCTATATTAAGCTACAACATTTTCATGGTCACACTCCACCTCCACTACCCGCATTTTTTAAGAAAAACTCAAATAGATTTATTAGAGCAGGCTTTAGAGGTGACTGTGTTGAACATTTAGGGAAAACTACTTTTGGTCCAGCTATATTCTCCTTTCATGCATCTCAAACCTGGACCTCAATACCAAGTGACTCTCACCTAATTTACTAAACACCTTAAAGCATGGCTGTACCTGTAATAACTGTTGTGACAACCTGGTTTAAATCCATATGTCTGTCTATGGGGCTTACTGTCGGGGCATCACTTGTAATTTGTATACATAAGTACATCTATGTGCGCTAACTTAGTGTAATAACGTGTACATAATACACATCCGTGCAACGATATCTCCACACACGTTCATGCAATGATTTCTAATTGCCCGGTGCTCATGTTCATTGGTTACAGATTGTTCAAGCTGTGGAAACCTGCTTGGGCACCTCACACCTGCACTTTTTGCACTCTATGCGTCCATGCTGCTTATTTATTTATGTCCATTTTTTTTAAATCACATTTTATCTTTACTATTGGCTCTTTTAATCTGCCCATGATGTTATCTTTGTATTATGTCTGAATATCTCTGTGTGTGCATCTTCCCGGCTGCAAACCTATTTTCCCTGCTTTGGGACAATAAAGATACCTTGACCTTGAACGTGTGCTATGGACATCGTACAATAGGATCTTGTGCAATAACTTCTTATGATCCCCCAACACTTTTCTTATGATGTGTGCTCTGCTCTGCGCTATGTTGTTTGTTTGTTTCTTGCATTTGTTCTCATTGTTCTGTTTGTTTCTCCCTCTCTCTTCTCTGGACACCAACCTGACAATGGGACTGGAGATGGAAATTAGCCACCTGGCTATAATCTCACATATTTACATGTAAATGTCCATTAATATGCACTTAGAGATCATTTCATGATTATCAGACAACCTGGGCCACAGGTTCAAAAGGGAAATAACCGAAGAGAAGGAGGGCAGCAAAGAAAGAAACGACAAATACATCTTAAACAAGAAGTGTCCAGTCAATAGAAAAACTGATCATAGTAATGAAGTGATGGCCAAAGCCTGTGTGGCGTAAACTGACCATAAAAAATGACACTGAGGTTGATCAAAACATTTCTCCACATCGAGAGCAAGAAGAGAGAAGGAGGTTTTTGATAGAGCCGGTCTGATCCTCGTAAATGTGTTAATACATATGTTGTTCCAATGGAGAGGCTATGCTTTAGCAAATAGTTTGATACCAGTATTCAATAGTCACAATAGACCGTTTTAACTTCTTGTTTATGCTGTGTTGTGTCAGTTTCTTCTTAAATGTTTTCAATGATTGTTATGGGTCCTTGAATTGCCCGCTATGACAAATAAAGTTTTTGTAATTGAATTAAACTCGTGCCTACAATAGTTAATAGTTGGATTTTATCCATTGAAACATACAGTCTATAGCAGTGACTTACAGTTGTTTTATTGTTCTGCTTCATTGTTTTTGGATTAACACGATGAGATTTGTTCTCCGTTATCTAAATGTAAAGACAAAGATCCCAAACTTAATATTGGTAACGTCGGTAAATCGTTAAAAATTTATCCCAGATTTAAAACCCCAGAAAGCAGCGTGTGACTGACTTCAGCCGTACACTGCAAATATTAGTTCTACATTTGTACTAGACTATTTTACTTCTCTGAAACCATGGTGACATCATTTATATACACATGTATATATGTATATATATATATATATATATATATATATATATATATATATATATATATATATATATATATATATATATATATATATACATATATACACATATATATACAATTTCAGTGTGTCAACATTTGAGTCCAGTGTGCTCAAATATACAACAGTGTGTCGCTGTATTAATACACACAATGTGCAGTTATTGCACTGGAATATTAAATATAAGTCAAAATGAAGATTTAACAAACTGATACAAATTGAAATGACCTCACAAAACTAAATGTCTACAGAAACAACAGCACAGTATCACCACGTGGAAGTCTTTCAAGGTGAAGACGACACAGAGACACATCAGGGTCAAAAGTGTTTGGTGCATTCGATTATTTTTATAATATTATAGAGTAATAGTGTTATCAGTAATTCTACAACCATGTTATACATCATTCAGTTTTTCAAATGTTAATTCCCGAGTAAAGTCTCTGGCTGCTAGTAATTAGCAAGTCATTTCAAACTGGATCCTAACTGACTTAACGTTATTTATTTATTGTTTTTTTCATGTACAGTTCTTATTGACTTTGAATACTCGAGCCTTGTTTAATTCCGGGAAAATCAAAGAGTACTGACAACAGTTGCTGAGTACATGTTAAGCCTTTTTCGTGATCTGCACAGTTTTAACTAAAAGAGAGATTTGGACATGTCACAGTTGGAGCAATGACATGCATAAGAAAAACCACTGAGATATATTTGGCTGCTGGTTTGAAGCACTCTGATTGCACTGCACTCTTTTTAAACTTTATTTTTTTTTACCTCTTACTTTCTTTGTTTCACTTCTGCTCCTATTGTTCTTCATAGCACTGGGTTTTGGAAGCTTAAATGTTAATTTATGTTAGACTTATTTTCTTCTAAAACCAATGAAGGCTGAATTCCATGTTGGTGTAACAGTATGACCAGCTCACTATCATACTGTCATGACTTCACTGGAACTCTTAAATGAAAGGGTGTATTTTTGGTTGCATCTACACTCAACTTACTAAATTCAGATGAATTCATTTCCAGAGGTAAAAATACGTTTGATTGCCTGACAACAACAACACAAGTAAACACACCTGAAGTCCAAAAGTATCACGCGACAGTTTTTTGAAGTGAAGTCTACGCTGAATTTAGAATATTTGTGGTACGATATATTAACACTCACACACTGCAACAAACTCTTATGCATATACATAAAATGGTACAATACTAAAGTTTAATTATGCACATTAAAAACTATTTACTGATAAAATCAATACACCAGAGAGAAAGCACTCAGAGAGTAATAACCTCGGCCAAGGCCCCGCTCAGTTTCCCAAAGTATCAAAACGATGTAACCGGATCACCACCAGAATCTGATCATTTCTTCCCTGGACCATAATTTACATCCACAGAAAACATAATCCAATTCTTTTTTAATTTTCAAGTTATGCTGCTCACAAACAGACAAGCATGGCTTCCTAAGTCGAAGTAAAACAACAGAATAATCAACTATTCTGTGAATCGGTCACTTCTTATTTTGCGCAAATGTAAGACAATGTTTTTATTAATGTATATTTTAATTTGCTGTGATATTTCCCACTAGAATGATTTTGTCAGTCACTAATGTTTCTTTTCAGGTCTTAAGAAACAAAAGAGAGTTTATTGTTTCTCGTCATTTGGCTTTTGTGCCATGAAGCTGTAACCCTTAGCAACCGCTGACATCGAGTAACATAAAGAACATTCAAGTTGACATATTCCTGGGTTTGAAGCATCATATACAGTATATAAACATTTAGTTTGCATGTCTATTTGTGTAAGAGCAGGGGCTTAGCGTCATAGCGATTGCAAAATGTTGCTATTGTCGTTGCCTAAGTTTTAATCCCTTGGTTTAAACTTTGTGGTTTTTGTATTTTGACATCTCTTTAGATGTTGCTGGTGTGATTAGAAGCAGCGCAACACAAATATCAAATCAAGTCTGGTCCCATGAAGTCAAATCCACAGACAGGCTTGTGATGAAACAACGAGAAAATCATACAATATTACTGAGCTTGAGTCAGTTCGTAGACGACGTCTGGCTGAATATCACACATTTAACACAGGCCCTTTTCAAATTGTGTGGATGAGACCTAGTTTGGGAGCTACAGACTTGCTCCTGTGTTTCTGTGTTCTTATGAGAGGAGCCCACCAGTGAACTTAATAACATTTGTCACATTATTATTATTATTTTTTTTAGCTGTGTGCAACCTGACCCATGTCTTCTCTCGTTTAAATCACTCTCTACCAAGAACAACACACACACACAACAGTAGAGTTAGATGTACTCACATGTGATGTGTTCAGGGCAGCGATGAGTCCGGCTCTGACATTTGGTATGCTGCATGCACTGCAGGTGTCTTACTCTCTCTCTCTCTCACACACACACATACACACAGACACACACACACACACAGGAAGTCAGACAGGTCTATGATCCCTTCATTTCAGTTGTTCTACACACTTTAAATTCTGTACAGCAGAATAATACACATACAGTACATACTTATTAATGTATGGACTGTAAGTTCAGTATATGTGTGTATTTACACCACGCAAGTTCTGTATAATTTGCATGCTTGTACTGACTATAACAGGGGTATCAAACATATGGCCCACAGGCCAGAACCCGGACCACCACTGGGTCCAATCTGGCCCCCAGGATGAATTTGTGAAAATGTCACTTCATGATTAGAATCTAATCACAATGTGAAATATTACATATATTATATTTTTCAGTTACAGATACCTGTAAATGGTTAAGCATAATATTGTTGAAATTGCACTTATTCTTGTCACGAAATCAGTCAGGTTGTTCGTGATATGTTTTGTTTAAAGAAACTTGCATTAAATGTAAAACAAAGGGTAACATTGTTAATAGGTTATTATTATGCTATTATTTGACTGGTCCGGCCCACTTGAGATCAAATTGTGCTGTATGTGGCCACTGAACTAAAAATTAGTTAAAAGTTGTATGTATGCATGCACAGAATATAATAAGTAGTATGATCCATACAGTATGTAAGTACTGTATGTATTCATGTACCATGTGTGTATGTGGGTTTGTACATACAGTACATACGTATGTATATGTATGTCATTGGTGGTCTTGTATGAAACAGGTGTTTACTGTGTACTTACACTTCTATGTAGCACAGTACTTGTATGAACAGCAGCACTGTCTTGCACCAGTTGTGGGGTTTAGATATTTACCACCAATTCATGTTTGGACTGAAATCATGTTATGACACAAACACGCACATAATGTTGGATATCATGTTTCCTCGTTCTATTTCTCATAGAAATCATAGAAATAATGAACAATTTCCTTCAGTTGAGTTTCCACGTGGTTTATTTACTGAGGGGGAAAAAAGATTCAGTGCAATTCTTAAAGGCAAACAATACAATTCAAATACACAGCAACATGAGAGAAAAAAGTATAAATGTGGCAAATGTTCTTTAAGATGCAAAGCAGTACACTTGGATTTGATGAAGCCACCTACAGAGATTATATAATCATATGCCACATAAGGTAAAACATAGCCACAGACACAGTCACATTCACTTCACTGGTTAGATTTGGTGAAACAGCTCAAAGTGTCAACATCATTACATTTGATTTTTCATCTGGAGTTTTTAAAAGCCCATTTACATTCATGCCACATTCACTCTGGGGTTGTTTCACGTTCTCTCTCTTCTCCTTAATCTCCATCTTCTCCTCTCTTTCTCTCCTTTTCTTTTGCTCTGCCGCTCGTCTCTTCGATCTGTCTTTCATGTGTCACTGCATTAGCAGGGGTTTCAGAGGCAGAGCTGACGGCTTCCCTTTGTGACGTCCTTGCTGTGGTTTGGCCGCAGCTGTCGGGCTGTGATAAAGACAGGAAAGTGGAGAAGTTTTCACACTAATTACGACACAATAATGAAGTGCTCTGTAAAAGGCTCAGTGAAAATTAAGGTCAAAGAGCCATTAGTATGAAGTGAATACAGACTTTTAGAAAGTATCTTGAAAGTGAACAGAGATTACTGGAGAGAAGGTAAAAGGGTTGTTTTATTAAATAGAAGAAACAAGTGAAGAAAATGTACCAGTTACACTGGCAGTACTTTCTGGGCCTCTCTGATTGACGCTCATTCATCATCCTCTGGAATTTTCTCTGTAGTGGAAAAGAAAATGACAATATAAATGTTTGCTTTGTTCCTTGAACTCCTACTCAGACATCAATAACTTCAAAATAACAGCTCATGGACCCCACTTACCTTCCTCCTCCGGTTTCTCCTGCACAAAACAATGATGCAGACCATAAGAAGAACCACAAAGAAGCTGCCAACTCCTATTGCAACCCACAGCCACCAGCCGGCCAGTCCAATACCGGACGGCTGGTCAGTACATCCAGGGGGAGAACAGAAACCTGAAAATGAATCAATCACACATCATGCACATAAGGACTTTCAGAGCAATATGTCGTCACAGGAAGATTTGCGCAAATCAATACAAGCACTTTACGCACAGTTGATGCATGACGTCTTATGGTCCACCTTTGAACTCTGGGTAGGGGATGATGTCAGTGGTTCGGACGCTGAAATACGAAAACACAACAAATCTTTCATTTCTCGTTGGGAAGAAAAAACATATTCAGGATCTTTGGTAGATAGATAGATAGATGGATAGATACAATGATATAACGTCTTCTTCAGTTTGCTGGTTAAAGCCAAACACAAAGTTAAATTATATTGAATAGCCACCAAGAGGCACCTCAGACTGGATGGAAGTCTTCAGGAGCTTCTACATCTCACTTGATTTACACATTTTCCTGAAGAGATTAATGGTCTCAATCACTAGTTTCAGGTCTTCTTCAGAAGAAGAACATGATGTCAGTTTTATACATTATGTTTCCATTTAGAGGAAAATAGATGATAAAATATAGCACATTTGAGTGGACACCAGTGTGATTGACAGCTGATATGGAGCATTAGATGTCTGGTGTACGTCTGTTTGCAAAACCTCAACATGTTCCTGCCAAAGATTCTTCTGGGTGACATTACAGTTGGTTGTCACTTGGTAGAAGCACAGTGTTTTACCTTTAATTTTGATGTCAAAGATTTCATTGTATGTGTCCCCGTCATAAGAGAAGCCACACACCCACTGCCCTTTATCTGCGAGGGTCAAGGGGTTAAAATGAACTGTTCCCGAGTCTGAGCGCCCGTCCGGCCTCGTCCACTGCACGATTGAGTCCGGGGGCAGACCTGCTACCTCACACTGGAGAGTGCCCTCCCTGCCCAGCTGAAGCTCGTCAGGTGGACTGGTCGAAACTGACAGAGACAGAGGGACAAGACACAGTCAGGGGAGGAGATCTCTGCGTGAACACATAATCCCATATGGCAGAATGGGGTGATTAAATTTAAAACACATTACACTCTGTGCTCTAATGAAGATCTCCATGGTTTTTACTGTTGATATAATACATTTGCTGTGAAATATTGATGCCAATTTAACTCATCACCTTCTCAAGTGCCTCAGATTTGATTTTTCAGCTTCAACAGCACCAGATGGACATTATCATACTCGGGAGAAATCCTATGAACTGCTCTTTAATGAAATGTGTATGAACTGTCATATTGTACTTTGTGCTGTGTATGATAATTGTATGTTTACATAATTGAACGTATTAGTGTGAAATGTTTGAACGCTGGAGATATTAGAGCATAATTTCATCTGAATCGGTTTCAGATGAGAGATCAGGTTAATCATCTTCACAGCTTGTGAAAATAATTGTAGAATATAGTTTTGTAAAGTTTGCGTAATAAACTTGATGATCTCTCAGCTTGGGCTCAGAGACAAGTTTTCAAAAGGAAGCCAACAATAAAAACTGATGGTACATCCACCCATTTATCCATCGATCTACCTACTTGTAATAGTAGGTAGATAGATGTAGAGGTAGTTAGTATTAGTAGTATAAAAGGATTTTTATTTGATGGACCAGAGCCAATACTCATTCTTATTTTCATTAACTATTTTCAAATCTACAGTAACTCTAACTCTAGGCATGAAGTGAGTAGAGGAATACTATCAAAGACACAGGTATTTACTATGCAGTACAAGTGTAGTGTCCTTTGCATCTGCTGCTCACCTGAGACCACAAGAAGCGTGATCGTATGAGAATCCCCGTCTAAAGTGCAAATGAAATTTCCAGCATCTTCTTTCTTCACTCCGGAGATCTCCAGATCACTCCCCTGCTTCACCTTTGACCTTGGCTGGATTTTGGCTGTGCCTGTCACATGGAGAATGCATGTGATGTAACCAGTGACAACGGTGATTTTAATATGGTGCTGCTTCTATGACTACCTTTGCGATTGGTGCCACTCTTTCCGTTGACACTAAGAATCAGGTCGCTTCCATGATACCAAGCCAGGCTCTTGAAGGATCTTCTGCTCCCACACCCCAGAGTGACACGCTCCCCGGGTTTTGTGATGACACCTTTGCCTGCAGCTGAGACTGCACTCACCACTGAACAGAGAGAACCAGAGTTATGAAGCACGCTGCGTTTGGAAGACACCATGATCTCTGTGCATATGTTCTATATTTTACTTTAAGAAATGTGGAAACAGAATATGAAGAGGATCTGCTTGAATTTAGGATGAATAATTCACACATTTTTTCTCAGAAAAGATTAAATAAGTGAATACGAATGACAAGCGTTAAACTCACCAAACCAAAACCAGGGCAAGGCCTTCATTCTTGATGTTAAAAATCAAGCACAAATGATGGTTTCTGTGGAGAATAGATCATTAAAATGTCGTTCATGGTGATTTATTCTACAGAGCTGCTGTGCATCATGTCCATAAATGTGCAATCTCAAACCACTAAGCAACTTCTCTACTTCCTTCCTCTCTCAATCTGAATTAGAAAATATAAAAACATACGTCACAGAGATATTAAACTTTTATAAAAAAGCTTTTTTGTCTTTAAATGATTAATAATTCATTGTTTTGTAAACTTGTTTCAAATCGACTTGATTTAGTTTTACAAACTATTTTAAAAAAGTGATTCTGATCGTTTTGTGATTGCACTCTTTCAGACGTTTCATGATTTCAATGGTTTAATAACTTTAATAACTCAATTTGAGTCACACATTTTTTATTATTTGGAGTCACAAAGACCATAAATGGTCCAAAATGATTTATTCTCCTTTAACATGTGATCAGTATGTTTCACTTCACAGAGTAAAGAGCAAATTTAGACTGAAATCATGAAGCTTGTTTTAAGAATACAATGCGATATTCACACTTAAGGTCTGGAGACACTGCACATAATTTCTTCTTTGAACAGCTTTATTACACCTTTGTGGTCATTACTAGACATAAAAAGAGAGCACTACAAATTAGAAACCTTTTTAATGTCAAGTTGATGCTTTTTAAGTTGGAGTTAAACTTTACGACGGAACAACACACGGATGGCTTCAGAATGGTCACGCTGAATCCACAAATATTTATTGAACAATATAAAACTTGATTCTTTAATTTGAATTCTTAAATTAAAATCTTACCGTAATTTTCAGGCAGTGTTTCTGTGCTGCTTTAAAGGCCAAAGTCTTTCCTCAATCTCTCGGTGTGGTAAATCAACAAAATCATGAGCACAAGGACGTAGAATTGAAATAGTAGAAGGCGGAAGACAGGAGGGAAACATGCACTTCAGAAGGTTGTGGGCCAATGCAAACCCGAGCTCTCTTCATGCCTGCACTTTCCTGTAAACTAGGTCTACAGTTTGTAAACCATGCTATTTTTATATGACGCAGAGAAAGGTTGTTTACAGCAGCTGAGACACTTATTTACAAATACCTAAAACTCCACAAGTGATGCTCACATTTGTGACTTTGTAGCCAATAATTCATTAAATATGAAAAAAAGATAAAAACAAAGTAGTGAGTCGCAGTAAAATTCCATGATGCACGGATTGAGAAGGCGGCAGAATGACAGAAAGACGATTCTTTATTTGTCACAGCAAAAATAACAAAGGATGTGTTTGCAAAATAAAAACAGAAAACAAATATCACCCTCACCAACCTTTAACAAAAAACAAGTGAATTTGGTGTTTTGACTTCTTTTTTTTAATTATTTAGCTTTTGAGACACACATTTGATCTGTTATGTTTGATTTCCTGACATTTCATTTTCTTTCTTTTTTCTTTTTAAATGGTTCAATTGGTTTTACACCCTCACTCAAACAGACAGAGGAGAAAGTGGGAGACACCGAGCAGTAACCGTCCAATAAAAGAAGAGGGGGCTGGAAGCATTAACTTGACGGGGAGGTGCAGAAGAAATTGTTCAGGAAATGGTTAATAGTGGCACTTAAACAAATGTTTTAAGAATGAGTGAATGGACAAAGAAAGTTATGGGGCTTGTTTTATGAAGCAGGTTTTATGAATTCTCTAGATTCATTTACTGAGTGAAAGCTGGAACAAATGTTTTCACAGAGAATTAGTTCTCAGTTTAACTCTGTAAAATGACCAGATATTACATGATTATATCTGCTTTTTAAAACAGGCTCATGATTTGCCACCCCCTCCCCAAACACCTCATCTGTACATCTGCACCAATTTATTTGTATATATGCGATCTGAGGGATTTATTTACACTTAAGTCACTGTAAAGCGTGCCGGGGGATTCGTAATTAGCTTGTTGGGATGTGACTGTGAATGTCGTGTTGTGTGTGTTCAACACTCCCTTGTCTCATTCAGCCACTCTCCGATAGAAGTAGAGGTAACCCAGGTCTTTGGGTGGTTTCTCTGAAGCACACACCTTCTGATCGTTGAAGATCACCCACCTGAAACAGAGAGGACACAGTTCATTAATATCCGTTTGGTCAAATCTGCTCTGACCAAATAACTAAAAATATCACATTAAAAAAACCTTCCCAAGTCGCATTAACTTCTATTTTTTATATATTTTATAATATATATATGTATAAATAAAAAATCAATACAATCTTCTTGAGTGGATAAAAAAACAACCAAGAATTGAAGTTTCACAGTTTCCACTGTGTTCACATGAGAAATTATGCTAAGGTTTATCATTTAGAGCAGAGCTGGAGTGTGGTGCCCCCTGCTGAGGCTGAAATCACCTACTGCATATTTTTAAACACTTTAACATTTCCCCCTGATACTGAATAAATAAACAACTGCTTTGAGAACAGAAAGCATATCATTCCTCAGACGGGAACTCATTTATATGTTGTTTGCTTCAGGAAAACTTAACATAAAAGATAAAAAAATGCCATTTATTTTCTTGTAAGGTTTGATTCCTGCAATGTTTTTTTTCCTTCTCATTATTTGTTATGCCTTCTAAATACATGTTGACACTTTGACATTGTAAAATATCTCCAAGTCAGAAACACAAGTTAAAAAGAAAAACACACTCACTGTTGATCCTTTTTGATGTGACAGACGTAATGGCCGCACATTGTGCTTGTTCCCATGTGACTGACAAATGCAAACAGCTCGTACTCTGGATGAAAAACAGGATGAAAATACAGGTTTAACTCTAATTATAAATACACAGGACATATAAAAACGAGACCTAAAACGTGACTGCTGCAAGAACATAGAACTCTACATTGTGTGCACAATTAGGCAAGTTGTATTTTTGAGGATTCATATTATTGAAAAACTAGGGTTAGGGTTAAACATGAATATTTAAGGAAGTAAAAGTGAGGTTTTGTATTTCTTGTGCACAATTATAAGGTAACTATTAGTTTGCAGAATTATTATACAACTATATGAAAAAACTAAATGTTTCCCATCTCACTTGTTTATTTTCATCTGTTAAAGTGAGAATAATAAAAGTCAAAATTTACAAATAAATATTTCTGACATGTCAATTTTTTTTATTTATTTTTTTTTAAATCAGTGACTAATATAGCCACCCTTCTTTTCAATAACGGTCACAAGCCTTCCATTCATGGAATCATCTTTTTGTGCAGCAGCAACCACATCTCCCGTTTAAGCAGGGCCCACAGGTTCTCAGCAGAGTTTAGGTCAGGTGAGGAAGGGGGCCATGTCATTATTTTTTCATCCTTGAGGCCTTTACTGGCTAGCCACGCTCGCTAGTACTTGTCCTACATAAAAATCATGGACTTCTTGAAAGATACAAGACTTTTTCTTGTACCGCTGCTTGAAGAAAGTGTCTTCTAAAAACTGGCAGTAGGTTTTTGAGTTGATTTTGATTTTAGGTTGCAGTTCTGGAATATGACAGCTCTGGATGACAGTGGCTTCCTGGTCACTTCACGTTTGATTCTTGTCAAATCTTTGGCGGTTCATTTGTGTCTTTTTTCTTATTTAGCTTTTGAGACACACATTTGAGCTGTTATGTAATGTTTGATTTCCTGACATTTCCTTTTCTTTTTAAATGGTTAAATTGGTTTTACACCCTTACTCAAACAGACAGAGGAGAAAGTGGGAGAAAAGGGGGCTGGAAGCATTAACTTGATGGGGAGGTGCAGAAGAAATTGTTCAGGAAATGATTAATAGTAGGAGGACAATGGGTTACTGGTAGCTTTACGTTTGATTCTTGTCAAATCTCTCAATTTCTCA
>NW_025320659.1:0-28761 GCF_019176455.1 Solea senegalensis
GTCATTGGCCACATACCATACCGATTTCTCCTCCTTCTCCCTGCCCTCCCCTTTCTCCTTTTTCTCTCTCTTGACGGAGTGTCCCCATCACCTCACCCAAATCTGTCTGCATCATTTTATCCTGCACAACTCTGACAAATTCACAGGTTTTGTGGAGGATAGACACATCCAACAGGAGAGAGAGACAGATAGAGTCTGGTTAGTGAGAGGATTAACTTATTCGGATGCGGCGGTAGATACGTACGCACAGTGTTAGGAGAACAACAGACAAAGTGAATGAGACTCTTCGAGACAAACGAGGCTGGAGCAGAAACCTCAGTTAGATTTCACAGTTCAGTTTGTCGTGCAGACTGCAGGCATGATACTCTATTAGCTACAGCACAATGGGAGGCACAGTGTCCTTGTTTTCTTTTTTTTACATTTCCAGACATTTTTTAACATGAGATGACACAATTAAGTGTATAATTAACCGCACCGAACACGGTGGGAGTGAAACAACGTGCCTGTCATTTGAGAACGATCTGCAGTGGTCTGTAAAAGTGTGTTTAAGTGTACATGTAGTTTTGGAAATATGTTAGGAAATGGTATTAAATACTTGCTTTGTCTTGACATCAAGGTGTCAACGACATATTATCCACCCTCTGCTTCACGTTAATCTCATGCAAATCAAGTAAAATGGACAGAATCAGAACTAGAATTAGTATTGGTATTGGTGGCGGAAGAGTATTTGGGCCACATTTGAAAGAAAGAAAATAAATAAAACAGCATGAATTCTGAGATTAAAGTCAGAATTCTGAGAAAAAAGTCTTTAATTCTGAGATTAAACTCAAATTCTGACAATTATGCTGGGTTTTTTTGTTTGTTTTTTACTTTACTTTATAAAAAAATCTTTTTACATGTGGCCCTAATCCTCTTCCGTAATTGGTCTACATTTTAATTACATTATTGTTATGTCTTTTTTTTTTTTATCTTGAGTACTGTGTTCATTTTATTATTTATCATTAACTGTCCTTAAGATGTACAGTATCTTTGTTTTACACTCATGGTCTTCATACATACAGCATTAAGATTTTCCCTCAATCGTTGTCTTTTTCATATTTAAGTGTAATGTACACACACACACACACGTCTGTCTCTGCACTGGTGTACATGAAAGAGCTCACGGATCAGCGGTTATCAGTTCAAGAGCAAACACTGGGTCAGTGGTGGTCGATGGCGTCAATACGTCGGCTCCTTGTGTCTCTCGGTGGGGATGCTCTCGTGTAAACCTAAAGAGCTCTTTAACACCTCTGCTACCTCTTAAGGTCAAATACAATAATCCACTGGGGATTAAGTTGCCACGTGGAAATCAGTGGTTCTGGGTCTTAACATGGACAGAGTATAGATATTTGATATCTGCATACAGTATACATATATATATATATATATATATATATATGTATATATATATATATATATAAATATATATATATATATATATGTATATATATACATATATGCATTTTGGACCAAAGCGTCTGCTAAATGACATGTCACGTATTGTAATGCTTTAATGATATCTGCTTACTTTGCTGTACTGCAGCGTACAATAACTCGTGTTCCGTGCACTAAACGTGGCAAAGACTAAAAGATTTGTGGCTTTGCTTTAGTTGTTTAAACGAAACATGGTGAGCCACGCTAAAGGCTTTCATTATGAAAACGGACCAACTGTTGCATGCTACACCTGCTTCTGACTTCCTGCCTAACTGTGTTCCGCGTGCAAGAACCCTCACAGTTCCAGTCACATTGTTATTATAACTGCCAGTCTACACAGACGGACGGCGAGCGATACGAGCAGATAGGCTGAAAATAACTACAATGTCTCAGTTTAGCATGTCTACGTGCTTGTGTTGCTCATTTGGCTAATGGTCATTGCGGTGCAGTCGGTGGTCGGCGGGTCAGCGCATGCTGTAAATCTTTCAAATCCGCTTGGTTTTCCAAAACTCATTAAGCGAGTCTCACTCTGGTGATCACACACAGCTCTGCAGCATTGCATATTTGACCCCGACTGTGTATGAGTGCTTGTCTGCGAGTGTGTGATCACTACCCCCTTATCCTAAGGCAAGCATGGCATATAAAATATCACAGATCTTGTACCATTTTCTAATTTATTATATGAAACCCATTTTAATGTCATCGCTCGGTGAAATAAATGTCGGGGGAGCCCCCTCCCCGATTATTTAACCGCACTTAGTCCACGTTTCGAATTATTTTGCACTCAAGATTGCCCTTTTTAATGGGATGCATCTAAGTATAAGTAAGTAAGCACAGGACTTTGTTACTTCCTGTTGTTTTTCTATATGCAAACTTCCTGTGGGTGTATCTGCAGGCACACCATAAAAAGCTGATGTACCATCTCTGTGTTAATGCATTCACATCAGGCTCTTTTGTGCATCCAAGGCTGCTTACAATGGCCATTATTAGGTCTGACAAGACATTCATTCCAATTACAATTCCTCCCAAAACTATGCGGAGAAGTAAGCACGGCAAGTCTAAGTGAAATTGATCGCATCTCACTGCCCCTATCTGCAACCGCCAATTGATGACCTGGAGTATTTTTCGCAGAATGTACTGTATGTGCGCGTCTCTGTGCGACTTACCCGCCCCATTCGTGCTCATACACTGCAGGTTGCAGGTGCTCTTTTGTTTCCCATTATCTGCGATTAAAGATTTGTAAAGATGTGTTGGGTAATTTGTTCAGAGAGGGTATAAGTGCGTTGTCACCTTTGATGAATTGGGGTGCATTCTATTTGTGTAGCCCAGTGCATTATGTGCATACATATTGAGCACCACACTTTTCTTCACTTGTTCTGCCGCATCTTTAATATGCATAGCATTTATTAACGTTACTTTCATGCATGTTAACTATAATCTAATTAGAATTTGTGTTATTTGTGTGATGAATTTTCCATCCTTTGCCTTTACAATGATCTTTGCACATCAAGGTGAGCTTATTTTTTCAGAGAGAAACAAACAAAAACACGGCACCAAGTTTCTGTTCGAGTGTAACCTGCAAAGGAAGAGATGTCTGTTAGATTTGGCAGCGAGCAACGGCAGAGGAGAAGGTAGACGAGTCAAAAACCTCTTGTGCAAAGTGAAGAAAAAAAGAAGAGGAGAGTTAGATAAAGCAGCAGAGTTAAGGTGGGTGTCCAACAGAGGCACCACTCCATATGCGGTGGCCCTGGGTTACGGAGACAGTGTTTACCTGGCGCAGGTTGCGGGTGACGCGCACATCGTGCCAGGCATTGTCGTTGAACTTGCCATTGACAGGCTCCACCAGGGCCTCGAAGGCCCCCGAGCCCAGGTTGATGACCAGCCAGACGGCACCGCTCTTCAGGGAAAGGTTCACGTAGTCGGCCGACTTCCCCGTGTGCAGCATGAGTCCGTTGCGCTGCAGCGTGCGGAAGGAGAGCGTGATCTCGTCGGTGCTGCTCTGGATCGGCGTCGTCGACAGGTCGTAGCAGAAGAACTCGTTGCCCTTGAAGGTGGCCACCGACTCTTCCTTACCTGGAGGAAAACATAAGAGGTGGGAAAGAAAGGATTACTTCAGTATTACAGACTAAGTCCGTCGAAGCATAATCACTTCCAAATAAACATCATTTTAAATGCATATTAACCCTTTAACACCGAGTTTGCACAGGCGCACTTTGCATTCAAGTAATTACACGACGGTTTTTGCTATCGGGAAAAATTCCAAAGAGAAGTTGCAGGTCGAAGTCAACGTGTGGTTATTACGGTCATTTCATCCACAATGTTGCAGGAAACCAACTAGTGTTTTTTTCTAATTAAAACTTCTTGTTTTTCTTCATTTTAAATTGTTAATACACTATTCTAATGCAGTAAATTGCAAATAACTGCCAGCTATTGAAAGTTATTCTGGAAAAATGGGCAAAAGCACTTAGTTACAGGACATTTTCTGGCTGTTGTTTGGTTAAAATAAGCAAAAAAATGTTCGGAATGACATTTTGATGCTTAGGTGTTAAAGGGTTAAGTCAAAAAAGTAGATCCTTTTTGTGCCAAATTGATCAAACCC
Source organism: Solea senegalensis (assembly GCF_019176455.1). Classification (NCBI taxonomy): domain Eukaryota; kingdom Metazoa; phylum Chordata; class Actinopteri; order Pleuronectiformes; family Soleidae; genus Solea; species Solea senegalensis. The sequence goes on from NW_025320659.1 coordinate 4,073, forward strand.
AGATTGTAAATGACATTATTATTCAATTTCAATGTCTAAAATGTCAATCTGAGACAGTTTTACCATCTTAAAATGCAAATACCCGAATACAACAGATGAAACACCATTTATTTGCAACATAATTAGTTTGTCAAAGCAGCATAAACAGGTCAGTCAGAATAAGATTTGGGGGGAAAAAACAGAAGCAAAACAACAAATCTTAAGAGAAGAGGAAGGAATGAAGGAAGGAGACGCCGTGTTGACAACTCTGTTAATGCCTGTCAGTCTGTCTGCAACCCAAACACATGAGCAGCTCCCACTGCAGCGAGCGCCGTGCACACACAACCAGTCAAAACAGCCAGTTTGTACGACAGGGGGGAGGACACCATGTGCATCTGTCAGGAACTTAAACACCTGTTGCAGCACTCACAAGACGGACACTTCAGGGTGTGGATGCAAAAGTAAACGCGGAAAGAAAGGTTGTTTTCATTCTAATTTTGATATATTGCTCCTTGTGATTAATAGTTTTCATTTTAACACAAAATACCAAAAGGACTCATGGTACAAATAATCGCTTTCTGCTGTCAAATAACTCTTCCCCGTCTGGCGGTGATACAAATCAACTGGTTCCCCCAACAAGAGCCATGATCAAAGTGATACTTCCTGGGTTCCATCGCTTCTTCCCCCAGGGAGGCCGAGTTTGAGGAGTCAGCCTCAGGTAATGAGGTTTAGGACTGAGGCACAAGGAAAAGTGGGTGACGGGGGGTGGGGGGACGACTGTTCAATGTGTGATTGTCAAATAAAGTTGATTACACTTTTTTTTTTTATTCATACCAATTTAAGGAATAACAGCTGCATGGGACCTATGATGTTGTGTTTAAGTGGCATCCTAACTGCTGCATTTCTGGAACATTAACATGGATGACGGCACTCTCTTTCAAACGAGACACGTCAAGATAATAAAGTGCGAAAAGAACGCGAAAGAAAACGCTTGCAGGGAGGAGGTGAAGGACAAATGGCAGCTACCTAATAAAGATTTAATAAAATAAACATTTGAGCAATCTCAATTGAAGTGTGAATTGTCATCAAAAAAAAAAAAAAAAGGCAACAAAGGAGAGAGAAAGAGATGCAGAGGAAAAAAAATGAAGTAAATCCCCAGGAGCAGCCTCGTGGCGGTGTCTGTCTTGCTGATGCTGGAAGAATAAAAGCACAGCAAATGGACCACAGCGACCATTTTCAATTATGTATTAAAGCTGGACCCCCTTCCAAAGAGCGGGGCTTTTAACAGTGAGCAACAAACAGCTTGCGGTTGCATCCGTTAGCTCGGCGAGACAGAGCAAAACAAACGAACCGAGGAGAGCCGCGAGCCGCGTTAAGTACAAATAAGAATGTTTTGTTTGTGTACGGTTAATGAGAGCGCCAGATAAAGCTGAAGGGACGCATGGCGGACACATGGACACTGACAGGCCAGAACACGCACACACACTCATACACTTGTTCATCTCATATAAGCCCTGTGTGCTGCCAGGAGCAGGTGATCGTCCTCCATGCAGCAAAGCACTGAACGCAAAGAAGAAGATGACTCCAATCTCGCCACAAAAAAACTCATAGAACTCCTCTGAGACCACTTCAGCCCCCGTGAATATGTGCTTGTCGCGATGCATGCCTCTCTCTTTTTTTTAAAGTCCTGTACATCATCTGTATCTCATCATTTCAATCCGGCGGTGCGGTCGTGTGACTGCGTGCGTGCACACACACACACACACACACACACACACTCAACGTACACACTTTTCACTCAGATCAAATAGCTTTACATAAAAGCCCCGAGAGCCGCACACTGCAGCCAGAGGTAAGAAAAGACACACAAGCACAAAGCGGTAACTAAAGTGCTGTCAAGGTCTCAATTAACCTCAACGAAGGCCCCGACTACATTACAGCAACGACTCAATTGAAATTTAGACACTCATAACGGCATCTTTATTATTCACTAAATGTCACGTTCCTCTGGTGGTGGATGCCGCTGAGACGACTGAATGGACCGCTCCACGTCAAAGGTCCTCCGGGGGTCGAAAACGATACAACCGGCGCACAAGGCAGAGCAATCTTACCGACAACCGCCCCAAATGAGATACACAAAGTCAGCATTCACTCTCCACATGCGCAGACTGGTGGCCTTTCATGGCGCTCAACCTACGTGTCAGTACAATACTGTACAATATTAACAGAAAAGCAGACGTCAGTGGCACAAGACGGTTTTTGCTTCTCATTACCGTAACTCGTAGACTGTTTGTGAAATTTAAAAAAAAAAATTCCGGAGTGGCGATCTGTCCAGGGTGTGACCCCGCCTTTCGCCCTGTGTCAGCTGCGATTGCCACAGCCGACCCTCATGTGGACGATAAAGTGGTAGAATACAGATGGATGGATGCCGAAAAGAACCTTTAGAACTTCCACGGAACGACCGTCCGATCACAGACGAGATTCCCCAGCGCGTCGCACGTTTGTGACGCCAGCGTCTCAGCACCGTAATTCCCAAACGGTCGAATAACTGCCAGATATCCAAAGTGAAAGTTACCATTGAAAATTTTTTGACAATTCTACAGCCATAAAATCAAAATAAATCCAGGCAGCCTCATTATCTTGACGGTTAATTACACAGAGAACTTTAATAAATGTTGCTCAATCGTGTAAAAAGTAAGACTTCAATCATCAAAACCATTGGCGTATGCCACGATCACACCGGCACCAACAACTAAGTATTTTGCTGCAGTTGAGGTGGAGGAGGAGTCCTGGCCCTCGCCGTTCTTGAGGGGGTTGTCCCGTCTCTGTGTGAGGGGGGAGGACGAGCAGAGGTAGAGGATGGAATTCCACCCAAAGTGTAATCAATTCCCCCGGACTTGGATCATCACACCCACTCCAAACCCACTCACACATACACGACTCATGCACTCTAGCTTCACTCGAGAAAATCAGCCCCGGGATGTGTAAACAAGTATGCAATCTCACTTCTCGGCAAACCGCAGTGAACGCTGATCTATGGATATTTATTACACATGTTCCTGGCCTTGGAAGAACACAACAACGACATCATCATCGTCGAGCGAGCGGCATTGTGGAGTCTTTGGTTGGCATCACAGTAATAAAAGTGCAGTGCAGCATGTGTTATTAGATTGGATTTGGCTCCGACTAAAGGAGGGAACAGGTTTAATAAGATGAGCCGCATGAATAGCTGCATCCAAACTTGTGTGGCGCATTCGTCGGCGCAAAAATGAACCCTGACATGCAGCTTTTAGGACGATCGGGTGACATATTGGCAGTGAGGTGCTATTAGTAAGGAGACAACGGGAGAATTGTGAGCGTGTGCATTTGGACATATGCAAAATCCATTCGTCACGTCGCATTATCCTCGACGCTCTCACCGCGTCACGCGCGCAGGCACACTGCACACATACAGTCTCACTCTATTAGCTTCCCGATGAGCGCCGTGTGCCCCACAGAGACAGTGTCCGACAGCTTTGGAGAAACAGTGAGATAAGAGGAGCGGTGGGACGCAGTGTGAAAGCTTTGATGCGGCTTCATAAGCCAACGGGGATCGCTGGAGTCCACACACAGAGACTGGCGTCCTGCTGTGGAACACACGCGGAAAGGCGGCGATAGAGAACGAGGAACGATTACTGTAGGATGGAAAGGAGTCATTAAATTGTGATTTTATAATTCAAACTTGAGTGTCCACGTTCACATTCATTTGATAGACGAATCGCGGGACGACGTGAAAACCGGGAGACAACAGGTAGTTGTAAATACATGGATAAAAATAATAATAATAAGAACAATAGAAAATATTTATTTAAATGTATTATAAACACTCATAAATGTGTGACTTCCCTGAGCAAAAATGACCATGGGGTCTCATAAATCATGTAAACATATAATAAACAACTCAAATGATATCATTTACTGTCCCAATGACTATGACAGCACAGCAAATATAATATAATATATAATATAATATTTACCAGGTTTGCCTGGTAGACCATTTGGTAGAATGATTTATAGGAGCATAAAAGTCTTAAAGTCTTTTTTTTAATGATTTATTTCGCTCTTTCTTTTTTGCACTTCTTACTCCCGGGTTTTTAAACTTACCACAACACTTAGAAAAAGTCATGAATACATACAAGAATCTTCATAAAGACCTTGATTCTTTTTTTTCCTCATACTTAATTGATCCCTTAGGGGAAATTCTGTCTCTGCATTTAACCCGTCCTCTATTAGGAACCGTCCTCGAATTAGGAGCAGGGAGCAGCTTGAATGTTGATTCCAGTGTCGTCATGGCAACATGTAAAGGATCTTAGGCGCTTGAGCTCGCTCAATTCATTTGAACTAACACATAATGAGAAACGGCAAAAACCTGACAATCTTTTATCAAATAAATCAATGGTGAGTTTATGTCCAGACAAATGAACTTGCACAGCACAGCTGCACACGTGTTGTAATTGGATGATTTAATAACGTATGTATTATTATTTACAAAGTCCAGTTTGAGTAAAACATTTATATTCTTTCGTCAAAAGACTCCATGATTCTCATTAGCATTTTCTCTGCACCAGCAGGTGATTACTGTATGTATCGATCCACGGACTAATTGTGATCCCATAATGAAGGAGCTATAATTTGCCCAGCTCATTTGCTGAAGGCCAACGTTCTTTGTCGCACTGATTATGTTCCCCAAACTTAAACAAACGTGCTGGTTAAGACACAGTGAACGTGTGACCAGGCCATGTACAGTGTCAACATTGGGTGAGTCGTCTGCAGTGAGGTAATCGTGTCTGTAGCTTATTTATTTATTTATTTATTTATTTAGTTTTTGACGACCCTTTAAATGTTGGTCACTTCCACGCGATGCCGCCTTTTTGACGGCGGCAGCATTAAATGAACCCCGCGCATTGTGTATGTATCTAAAATTCTAATTACCCACTTGACTTTATTAGTGAAGTCACATCTGCGACGTTTCCGCAGACTTTTATCTAACCTATGACTAAGTGTGCTGGCGGAGATTTACATTTCAAAAGCCCTTGGCATACAGACACTTGATTAGACTAGTTTTTTTTTTTTTTGCTCTTCTACCTTTAAATGTAGCTGCAGGTTATATTTTAAGAGCATGCCGTTCGTTTTAATTTAATCCCTTGTGCCGCTGCTTTGATTGACAGTATTTGAAGGTCGCAGCGTGCAGGTGGTTAAGAAGCAGAGGAAGGAGAAGAAGGAAAAGGAAACAATATTTTTTTTTTTAAATAAATACTAAATACTAAATCTGCTCTCTAGTGCTCGAGTGCTACTGTAAGTTGGGCGACATAAACAGGACACTGAAGATAATGTGTGACTCCAATACTTGGAGGTGTGGTTAGTAAAGGGTAGGAATTTAATTGCCCGTTGCCTGGGAAACAATGCGTTCTGTAACCTTTGTCCACTTTCGTCCTCCCCCTTTTTTGTAAGATTGTTTTTCCCGTGATTTATTTTCTCTCCCAGCGTGGATGTCTTGGCAGACGACTATTATCACAGCGGACGGCTGTTGAGTCTCTCGGCTCAACTAGGACACAAAGAAAATGTCAAGTAAAGTGAAACTGGTGATAGGTGATTGATTATGTGCTCTTTCGCGGCAGGGCGTCGTAGCCCGCACACTGCAGAGGAGGTAAAGCCGGGACAATCTCATCTTCTCCATCATCAAATTGCACTTTCTTACACACACACACACACACACACACACACTTAAACTCAAAATGACGAGTGCGACGTTATTTAGCATCGCACCAACGTTGTAAACAAGAAATAGCACTTGCAGTTCCCTCTTCCAGCCATTTTCTGCTACATTGATCTGGCTAATGCTCATATTCCTTTCTCCCCCTCAACGACATGCAACAATCCATGAGAAATACAGGTATGGATTTCTTTTTTTTTCTTTTTTCTTCTTCCAATGGCTCCAGTGAGCATTGCTTGGACTTGGCTCATTAACTTGATATTGAACTGTAGTGAAAATATCTCACAGACGACAACTATTTGCATATTTGGACAAAGACTCAATTAGAAAAGTCTAATGCAAAATAGTCTTGGTGGGAGACAAAAAAGGATTCTAGTTGAATTAAGAGCCTAAAGAGAAACATAAGATTACATTCAAGGAAATACACACTTGCACTTGTACCATGGGATGTCAGTTTGTTACTGTCAATTAAGCAGAGGGAGGAAACAACGCAGTATTGTTTCTGCCTGGATGTGGGTTCTTGACAATGACACTGAAGAAGTATCCACTCTAAATTGATGTACTTATGATATTTATATCACAGCTGGTAGTAGAATGGAGTCGTTGGTGTATAAATGGAACATAATTCTTCCGGAACAAGACAAAAAAAAAACTATACATGAATAGATTACTATGGGAGGATGCTTCGTTATTTATGGCAATCGTTTATTTTATTGCTTGTGTGCCAAAGAAACTCTTTTTTACTCCCACCGGTGACATTTTGACACAGAAAACACAGACACAATGGCCTTTATATGTGGAGCAGATCAATGTTTATGTTCCTCCTATGTGCATTAAGAGATCCTGCTGATATGACAGTGGCATTTGTCAGAGAGGTGCAAGAAGGGGCCACAAAGGTCATGGAGTGGTTCACAAACTAGAAGGGGTCATTTCAGCAATGATTATTTGAAAATATGTTTTAAAAAGTGGTTCAATTTGAAGTAAAATATGACCCACATGACCAGTGAAGGGATAATGACCGATTGGAATTAAAATGCATCATAAAATGCATGTCTGTGTGTTACCGCTCTCAGTTTGGACAAATTTAAGTCCATTAAACACTGCCGCTGAGAGAGCGCGTTTAAGTGTTAATGAAACGTTCAGTGAGCTGAGGAGGAGTTTTAACGAGGACAACTTGTTGCTGAAGGCGTTTGACCTCCTGAACCCACGGCGCTGAATAACGACCCACATCAGAGATAAATGGAAGTGTGTATCTGACAAGTTTTCAACTAATGAATGAATACGGGTGGCAGGTCAAAACAGTAGTGAAACGCACATTAGGGGTACCTGGCAACTCACCAAATATGTACTGCCAACAACTTACACTCATTTATTACAAAAAATAAAATTCTAATGAAGCCCCGGAGTACAATTAAACTTAATGAGTGACTCAGTGTAGGTGGAAATAAATAAAAACACATGCAAATAGACGGCTACTTCACACTCTGGTAAGACTCATGTTTTTTAACTGTCATACTAAATCGATATTTACCACTGGCATTTGAAGGTGAGTGTAAAATGATCAACTCAGATGTTTCACAGACTGGGCAACAAACAAAAAAAATTGGATGAATCTTCTGATGTATTTGGAAAGCCTTTAGCTAAATTCTAACCTTTCTCTCCGGAGGCTTTTCAATGATGGATGTAGCAGCATGAATCAGCCCATATGGCATGACGTGAGATAGAGGCACGGGGGCTGTGGGGATAACTGCTTCCCAATATTAGATTTTTATTCTTTTATTTTTTTATTATAAGACAAGAAAAAAAAAAAATCCATTAAGAGTGACTTTGAGTGGCGTGTTTAGTGTAACCGTCATGTCATCTGGTCGTGCATGGGTTGGGGTTAGCGCGTGATAAAATCATCCATTTCCTTCCAGAAATAAACGAGTGATGGGACTCATTCATCTTATGTATTAACATAAGCACAGCAGCAGATGTGCGCAGCAAACGTGACTGCAGTTAGTCAGGGACCTGAAAAAAAGCTGAGCTACCACTAACTCACACCTGAGCTAGTAGTGCTTAAGGATACTGCTCACACACAGAACTGCCTTTTCCTGCTTTGTATGCTTCTTTTTCAGGCTTAGGTCACACCAAAACACTCCGATAACATTTCCTAACTTCACTGTAGGGTGTTTTTCTGCACTGAGTTCATGTGCAAAGGCGTCTCTGCACATGTGAGACAAGCATGAAGAACAATAGCCAGTGTACTGTCTAAACCAGGGGTGTCAAACATACGGCCCGGGGGCCAGAACCGGCCCCCTCAGGATGAATTTGTTAAATTTCACACTAATCTAAACGTAATGTCAAATGCTCCAGATACCCGTGCCTTTATAGATCCAGTGTGCTGGGTAAATTTAGGCATGATATTGTTGAAATTGCACTTATATTTCTCAAGAAATTTCATGTTTTGTAAAAGTATCCTTCAGTAAATGTAAAACAAAGGGGAAAAAACCAAGGGGTTCTTGTTGTTCATAGGTTTTTATGCTATTATTTTACAAAAATGAACAAAAATGAGTTTGACACCCCTGGTCTAAACCATCAATCTACAATCTCAAGTGGGCTGGACCTGTCAAATAATATCATGATAACCTATTAACAACAAGCAATCCAAATGTTTCCCTTTGTTTCACCTTAAATTAAGTGTCTTTTTACAAAACAACCTGAAAGTTTACTATTTACAAAGGTATAAAACACTTGAAAAGTATCATATTTGTTCACAGATTCCTCCTGGTGGGCCGGTACGTTTGACACCCCTGGTCTAAACTATATTCAGGGATGCCTGTTGTCAGAGATGCTGGACAGAGAATGTTTCTGTAGGGCTACTTCAAAAAATGCATCCGATAAATCAACATTTGGTGAATTACTCGAGGAAAATGGAACATTTACAATGCATCAGTCACACACTCAGAAATACATCTGCTGCTGCGTCTGACAGCTGCTGGATCTGAATTATTGAGGTTCCCTGTGTGCAGTGGGAAAGTGGGACTTCTATCTTACAAACACGTAAACATGCAACCCAGCGCTATTAAGGCGAGCCAGTTTTTTTTTTCTTCCAGAAGCATTTAATAATGTTAATGCAGCAATCACTCTAGAAACAGAAGATTTCTCCCAAACTGGACGATCAAAAAATGTTCACCAGGACGTTTCAATGAAAAAACTAAGACATTTAGCCAGGGTGGACATTTTCCTGCATCCAGTGAGCAGCAGGTGAGGACACATTTAAAAAAGTACATCAAAAACATAATAAATGATCTAGCAATCAAATTATTTCGGCCGTACCTGTCCTTCGTACGCCTTAAAGTGCACAGTATGAGCTGTAACTGTTATTAGCATGTGTGCTAATAGCATCTGCCTAGAAAACAAGTGCTTTCTCACAGGCTGGGCCACTACGATGTTGGCTGTGGGCCGCATGTGGCCCACGGGCCGCCATTTGAATATTCTGGACATACACTGATGAAAAGAAGTTCATTTTAATTGGCAGAACACACATATAACATAGAGTATGTCCTAAGCTGTCGTCATACAACTCGGAAGCTTTAATTTATCTGGACTTGTTTCATTTCTGCGCTACCAATTGAGTTTTTTTTCTTCTTCTTTGTTTTTTTTAATGTTTATTCAAGCATTTCCTCTCAGTTTCATTGAGGTCACAATTTAGCAGCAACCTTTGTCACACCATACTGTAAACCTCATGCTGTTCCCCTTCTTCAATTCTGACTAAAGAAACCCGACTATTAGGAGAAATACAGTGCAGTACGCAGAGATGTGACAAGGGTGAAAGGGTGCATATGTGTTACAATTGAGAGTTCACTTTAAATACTGTAAAATAACCATTTCATACTGTTGTTAACTAGTTCATACAGGTTAAAATATATTATTTTACCAGAGCTACTGTTTGTATTTGCACGCAGCCTTGGCGATGTATAGGATGAAGAGTGTGCACATCAGCACACACGCACACCACGCCTCGGTCTCCTCCATCAACAAATAAGTTGTGTTGTTAGTTGATGCTACAGTGGCTGTTGACAGAGAACTAGCAGTATATGGGTGATAGGTTGTTTGTCTAATAACCGAGGCTGCATTTCAATTTCACATCTCACTGAGCAGCCTGCTTAGCCGTATTGCTTAGCCTGGTGTTGTATGATATGACAACAGGCTTAGCGAGAGGACGTGTTTGTATGCAGCTCAAGACGATAATAACAAAAAAGGAAAAGCAAAAAGAGTTGCACGTCACCCTCGCGGTTTATAGTGATGACTTCAGCTGTTTGAGCCAACTTTGAAACAGGTTGAACACGGGAGACGTTTGTTGAAATAAACACACACACACACACACACACACACAAAAACACATCTACCCCCTACTTGGTTTCATTAAATTACTGCAGCTTGAAAGTGACTCTGCCTTTATACTCTTCCCTTTAGGCCTTTTCTGTGTGACACACACTGACATCACTCTACGTCTCGTCTAATGAAAGACTTTAATTCCTCCTGCTGTCCCTGCTACTCCAGCTCTTTGTCTGTCTTCGGTGTCTTTGTGAGGTTGTTGGTTTTTTTTGTGTTTTTTTTTTTTTCCTTTTGCCTTTCGTTGAGTCTCTATTACAACAAAGTGTTTGGAGCTAATGCTGCGTGTGCCATGACTGGGAAGAAAAACTAGCAAGTCGCCATCAGGTGTTTGCATACCTTCTTCCACGCAGAAATGTACAGTCTGTCTCATGTTTCCATGACTGCGACTGTGGCGGAGAATCTCTCTATCGCACTCCTTGAATCTGCACCACCTCGGGCACCCTCCTTATCGCGAGTCTGCTTGAGCACGGCCTCTGATTTGTGCTTTACATGTCCACTGAGACAGACCGAACATGATCGCGACAGCCATTAAAAAAACCTTCTTTTCTTTTAGTGCTTTCTTAGGGGGGTGAAAAAAAAAAATCATGCGCAAAATACAAATCGGTAACACTGTAACGTCATTTGTCGTCGCTTACAGAATTCATGACGGGCCGACAGTGACACTTTCGCTCTGTGGCAGCCTCTGGTAAATCTTTTCTCCCTTTCCCAGTGGTCATCATTAGGGTTCGAGCAACAAGGTTGCAAGAACCCTCTTGAAACTGGAAGGATTATTAGGGTTCGAGCAACAAGGTTGCAAGAACCCTATTGAAACTGGAAGGATTATTATTATTATTAGGGTTCGAGCAACAATGTTGCGCAAGAACCCTATTGTAATCGTAAGAGTTATTCTTCTTCTTCTTCTTCCGCCTACCAAATGAATCGCATTTTTGAGGCCCTGAACATGCCCCAAAACTCACCAATTTTTGCAAGCGCATCAGACCTGGTGTAAATTTACGTTTGTTAGTGTTTCGGGGAATGTGCGTTAAAAAATGAAAGTGGGCGGGACAAATAACTGCTCCACCCCCTAAATATTGTGGGCCTGAAGAGCATGTTTAATGTACATGCACGAAACTTGGTACACGCGTTCCTTAGGTCGGGCTGGTCAAAAAAGTCAGCGTAGCCGAAGCTCTAAAACGAACAGGAAAGCCGCCATCTTGGATTGAAAATTCATTTTTTGCCGATTTTGGCCATATCGCACCATCGGTATTTGAACGAACTTGTCCTAGAGCTTACATGGGATCACGTTCAAACTTGGTGAGGTCACTTTGGACAAGTTGAGGATCTAAAGTTGCTAAAAACTTTTTAATAAGTATCATGGTGTACGAGAAAGGGGCCGGCAAAGTTGGTGAAAATTTTTATTTTTCGCCACAGGCAACAAAACTCTTATAACTTTGCGATAGAAGGTCACTTCCCAACCAAATTACCTAGGGTTGATGATGGACCATTGCTGAAGAAGTCTGTGGAAAAACTGTACATTTTTAGCACAGCGCCTCCTTGTGGTAACAGAAAATACAACAAATACACAATTTCGGTAATAACTTTTACATATTTAATCGTATCAAACTCAAAATTTGTGACAACATTTAAAACACATGAAAGATGATGCGTGCTTATTATGATAACAAATGGCGCAACGGTGTTGCCATAGCAACACTGCAAAGTCAGATATTTGTGACAAAAAAACAAACTGCTACAACTTTGCGAAACTGAGTCCAATCTGAACCAAACTTGCTAGGATTGATGATAGTCTGGCCCTGAAGACACCTATTTGAAAATATTCACTTTCAAAAACAGCGCCCCCTTGTGACAGCAGCCACTATGACACCTGATATTTGAATGAACTTGTCCTAGAGTTTTTGTGCGATCACCTTGAAAATTAGTGAGGTCACTGTGAACAAGTTGCCGAGCATAAGTTACTGAAAGCTTTTTAAAATGTCGCTCGGTGTACGAGATAGGGGGCGCCAAAGTTGGTGTTCATTCATATTTTTCACAACAAAAGGCAAAACTCTTACAACCCGTAAAACTTGTCCTCCTGAGGAGCACGTTGAATGTACATGCACGAAACTTGGTACTCACGCGTTCGTTAGGTCCAGACGGTCAAAAAAGTCAGCGTAGCCGAACCTCTAAAACGAACAGGAAAGCCGCCATTTTGGATTGAAAGTACATTTTTCGCAGATTTTGGCCATTTCGCACCAATGGTATGTGAACGCACTTGTCATAGAGCTTTAATTCGATCACCTTCAAACTGGTTGAGGTCACTGTGAATAAGTTGAGGATCTAAAGTTATTAAAAGTTTTTTAAAATGTCACATGGTTTTTGAGATAGGGGGCGCCAAAGTTGGCGTTCATTCATATTTTTCACAACAAAAGGCGAAACTCTTACAACCCGTAAAACTTGTCCTCCTGAGGAGCACGTTTAATGTACATGCACTAAACTTGGTACTCACGCGTTCCTTAGGTCAGGACGGTCAAAAAATTCAAAGCAGCCTATGCTCTAAAACGAACGGGAAAGCCGCCATCTTGGATTGAAAGTAAATGTATTGCAGATTTTGGCCATTTAGCACCAATGGTATGTGAACGCACTTGTCATAGAGCTTTCATGGGATCACCTTGAAACTTTGTGAGGTCACTGTGAACAAGTTGAGGATCCAAAGGTATCAAAATCTTTTCATTAAGTATCACGGCGAACAAGAAGAAGGTCAGGAAAGTTGGCGAAAATCACGATTCCTCGCAACACACAACAATCTCTTATAACTTTGCCATGGAAGGTCAGATAGTAACCAAACAAGTGACAATCGATGATGGGCCCTTGCTAAAGATGTCTATGCAAAAACTGTAAATTTTGAAAACATCGCCTCCTGGTGGTGGCAAACACTAGGAAGTCTGGTATTTCGCAACACACAACAAACTCTTATAACTTTGCGATTGAAGGTCAGATCTTAACCAAACTTGTGATGATCGATGATGGGCTTTTGCTGAAGATGCCTATGCAAAAACTGTAAATTTTGGAAACAGCGCCACCTGGTGGTAACAGAAAGTACAAGTTCACAATTTCCCTTATAACTTTAACAAATTTCCTTGTATCAAACTCAAAATTTGGGAAAACATTCCAAACACATGGTAGATGATGCGTGCCTAATATGATAACAAATTGTTCAACAGTGTTGCCATGACAACACTACAAAGTCAGATATTTGCGACAAAAAACAAACTGCTACCACTTTGCGAATGCTATTCCAATCTGAACCAAACTTGCTAGGATTGATGATAGTCAATCCCTGAAGATGCCTATATGAAAATATTCATTTTCAAAAACAGTGCCCCCTGTTGACGGCAGACAATATGACGTCTGGTATTTCGCTACAACAACAAACTCTTATAACTTTGCGATGGAAGGTCAGATCTTAACCAAACTCGTGACGATCGATGATGGGATCTTGCTGAAGATGCTTATGCAAAAACTGTACATTTTGAAAACAGCGCCTTCTGGTGGTAACAGAAAATACAAGTTCACAATTTCCCTTATAACTTTAACAAATTTCATTGTATCATACTCAAAATGAATGAAAACATGTAAAACACATGGTAGATGATGCTTGCTGAATATGATAACAAATCGTTCAACGGTGTTGACATAAGAACACTGCACAGGATCTACTCTACTGAGTGGTTCGTCAGTGCAGTAACCTTTGTTCGCCACATGATGGAGGCATTTGCCTACAAATCTATCAAATCTAACATTTACAGTTTCTCATGCTGCTCTGAAAGGGAAAGATGGGGCAAAAGGTACTGCAAGAGGGGCCAAGGAAAAAAAAACAGGGAAAATGGGAAGAGCGAAAAAGTAACAGAGGGAAAAAAGAGAAAATGCACCCTAAATTCTTATACCATCAGATGTTCTATCACAAAAATAACTAGTTATTTCTAAAATTCAGCTTCAATTCTGATACCATCAGTTGTTTTTCACAAAAATAACAACTTATAGACAAAATCACACTGTTAGACCTCAGACCTCAGACCGGCCCTGAACATGTCTGTAAAGGATGACCTCCTTACAGGAAGTACAACTCCCGAAACAGGAAGTAATGTCTGACATTCTCCGATCCACACGAAACTTATTATGTAAGTCAAGGTACCTTCCCTAAACATGTTTACGGACACGCCTTTCACCCAACAGGAAGACGGCCATTTTAAACGGACACGCCTGACATTGCGCGGGGATGCAGCTGAAAATAACCAGTACCACAAGCAGTGAATGAACGGAAGATGAGGAAGAGGACTCGCGCTGCAACGTGGACGCACAGGGACTCGCGAGCCGTCAAGCTCGAACCCGTTGATTACCGCTTGCGGTACTAGTTAGGGTTCGAGCAACAAGGTTGCAAGAACCCTATTGAAACTGTGAAGATTATTAGGGTTCGAGCAACAAGGTTGCAAGAACCCTATTGAAACTGTGAAGATTATTCTTATTATTAGGGTTCGAGCAACTTGGTTGCGCAAGAACCCTATTGTAATCGCTAAGATTATTCTTCTTCTTATTCTTATTATTATTATTCCTCCAAATGAATCGCGTTTTTGAGGCCTTTCCCATGCCCCAAAACTCACCAATTTTTGCAAGCGCATCAGACCTGGTGTAAATTTACGTTTATTAGTGTTTCGGGGAATGTGCGTTAAAAAATGAAAGTGGGCGGGGCAAATAACTCCTCCACCCCCTAAAACTTGTGGGCCTGAGGAGCACGTTTAATGTACATGCACGAAACTTGGTACACGCGTTCTTTAGGTCGGGATGGTCAAAAAAGTCAGCGTAGCCTATGCTCTAAAACGAACAGGAAAGCCGCTATCTTGGATTGAAAATTCATTTTTTGCCGATTTTGGCCATATCGCACCATCGGTATTTGAACGAACTTGTCCTAGAGCTTACATGGGATCACGTTCAAACTTGGTGAGGTCACTGTGGACAAGTTGGGGATCTAACGATGCTTATGGTTAGTTGAAATGTCGCATGGCGTACGAAAAAAGGGCCGGCAAAGTTGGCGAAAATTTGTAATTTCTCGCTACACGCAACGAAACTCTTATAACTTTGTGATGGAAGGTCCGATCGTAACCAAACTTGTGGCGATCGATGATGGGCCCTTGCTGAAGATGCCTATGCAAAAACTGTTAAGTTTGTAAACATCGCCTCCTGGTGGTGGCAGAAAATCTAAAAAAAAAAGTTACTTTTACAATTTCGGTAATAACTTTTACAGAAATGATTGTATCAAACTCAAAATTGGTTAAAAGATTCTAAACACATGGTAGACTATGCATGCTCAATATGATGGCGTATCGTTACATGATGTTGCCATGGTAATGATGCAAAGTCGGATTTTTGCGACAAAAAAACAAACTGCTACCACTTTGCGAATCCTTGTCCAATCTGAACCAAACTTGCAATGATTGATGATAGTCCGGCCCTGAAGACACCTATATGAAAATATTCACTTTCAAAAACAGCACCCCCTGGTGACGGAGACAATATGACCTCTGGTATTTGAAGGAATTAATCCTAGAGTTCTTGTGCGATCACCTTTAAACTTGGTCAGGTCACTGTGAACCAGTTGAGGAACTTAAGTTATCAAAAGTTTTTAAAAATGTCTCATGGTGTACGAGATAGGGGGCGCCAAAGTGGGTGTAAATTCCTATTTTTCACAACAAAAAGCGAAACTCTTATAACTTTGTGATGGAAGATCCAATCCCAACCAAACTTCCTATGATTGATAATGGTTAGTTGCTGAAGGCGACTATATTGCCGAAAACAATAAATTTTGAAAACAGCGCCTCCTGGTGGTGGTAGAAAATACAAAAAAAAAAAAACTGTCACAACTTTGCCAATCCTGGTCTAATCTGAGCCAAACTTGCTAGGATTGTTGATAGTCTGGCCCTGAACAAACCTATGTGAAAATATTTCAAGTCAAAATCAGCGCCCCCTGGTGAAAGTGGACGGGCCAAAAACCTGCTCCACCCCCTAAAACTTGTGGTCCTGAGGAGCACGTTTAATGTACATGCACGAAACTTGGTACCCGTGTTCCTTAGGTCGGGCCGGTCAAAAAAGTCAGCGTAGCCTATGCTCTAAAACTAACAGGAAAGCCGCCATCTTGGATTGAAAGTAAATGCTTTGCTGATTTTGGCCATTTTGCACCAATGATATTTGAACAGATTTGTCCTAGAACTTTCCTGGGATCACCTTCAAACTTGGTGAGGTCACTTTGGACAAGTTGAGGATCCAAAGGTATCAAAATCTTTTCAATAGGTATTATGGCGTAAGAGTAAGGGGCTGGCAAAGTTGGTGAAAATTTTAATGTTTCGCCACAGGCAACAAAACTCTTATAACTTTGCGATAGAAGGTCACATCCCAACCAAATTACCTAGGGTTGATGATGGACCATTGCTGAAGAAGTCTGTGAAAAAAACGTAAATTTTGAGCACAGTGCCTCCTTGTGGTAACAAAATATACAAAAAAAACCAATTTCGGTTATAACTTTTACAGAGTTAATCGTATCAAACTCAAAAATTGGGAAAACATTTAAAACACATGTTCGATGATGCGTGCTTAATATGATAACAACTCGTTCAACGGTGTTGCCACAGCAACACTGCAAAGTCAGATATTTGTGACAAAAAACAAACTGCTACAACTTTACGAATCCGAGTCCGATCTGAACCAAACTTGCTTGGATTTATGATAGTCCAGACCTGAAGACGCCTATATGAAAATATTCACTTTCAAAAACAGCGCCCCCTGGTGACAGCAGACACTATGACGCCTGGTATTTGAATGAACTAGTCCTACAGCTTTTGTGCGAGCACCTTTAAACTTTGTGAGGTCACTGTGGACAAGTTGAGGATCTAAAGTTATTAAAAGTTTTTCAAAATGTCGCATGGTTTTCGAGATAGCGGGCGCCAAAGTTGGCGTTCATTCATATTTCTCACAACAAAAGGCAAAACTCTTACAACCCGTAAAACTTGTCCTCCTGAGGATCACGTTGAATGTACATGCATGAAACTTGGTACTCACGCGTTCCTTAGGTCCAGACGGTCAAAAAAGTCAGCGTAGCCTAAGCTCTAAAGCGAACAGGAAAGCCGCCATCTTGGATTGAAAGTAAATTTTTGGGAGATTTTGGCCATTTCGCACCAATGGTATGTGAACTAACTTGTCATAGAGCTTTTGTGCGATCACCTTTAAACTTTGTGAGGTCACTGTGGACAAGTTGAGGATCTAAAGTTATTAAAAGTTTTTCAAAATGTCCCATGGTTTTCGAGATAGGGGGCGCCAAAGTCGGCGTTCATTCATATTTCTCACAACAAAAGGCAAAACTCTTACAACCCGTAAAACTTGTCCTCCTGAGGAGCACGTTGAATGTACATGCACTAAACTTGGTACTCACGCGTTCCTTAGGTCGGGACGGTCAAAAAATTCAAAGCAGCCTAAGCTCTGAAACGAACAGGAAAGCCGCCATCTTGGATTGAAAGTACATTTTTAGCAGATTTTGGCCATTTCGCAACAATGGTATGTGAACGCACTTGTCAAAGAGCTTTAATGGGATCACCTTCAAACTTTGTGAGGTCACTGTGGACAAGTTGAGGATCCAAAGGTATCAAAATCTTTTCATTAAGTATCACGTCGAACAAGAAGAAGGGCGGCAAAGTTGGCAAAAATCACGATTCCTCGCAACACACAACAATCTCTCATAACTTTGCCATGGAAGGTCAGATATTAACCAAACAAGTGACAATCGATGATGGGCCCTTGCTAAAGATGTCTATGCAAAAACTGTAAATTTTGAAAACATCGCCCGCTGTTGACGGCAGACAATATGACGTCTGGTATTTCGCTACAACAACAAACTCTTATAACTTTGCGATGAAAGGTTAGATCTTAACCAAACTAGTGACGATCGATGATGGGATCTTGCTGAAGATGCTTATGCAAAAACTGTACATTTTAAAAACAGCGCCTTCTGGTGGTAACAGAAAATACAATTTCACAAATTCCCTTATAACTTTAACAAATTTCATTGTATCATACTCAAAATGAATGAAAACATGTAAAACACATGGTAGATGATGCTTGCTGAATATGATAACAAATCGTTCAACGGTGTTGACATAAGAACACTGCACAGGACCCACGCTACTGAGTGGTTTGTCAGTGCAGTAACCTTTGTTCGCCACATGATGGAGGCATTTGCCTACAAATCTATCAAATCTAACATTTACAGTTTCTCATGCTGCTCTGAAAGGGAAAGATGGGGCAAAAGGTACTGCAAGAGGGGCCAAGGAAAAAAAACAGGGA
Organism: Solea senegalensis; assembly: GCF_019176455.1. Taxonomy (NCBI): domain Eukaryota; kingdom Metazoa; phylum Chordata; class Actinopteri; order Pleuronectiformes; family Soleidae; genus Solea; species Solea senegalensis. The sequence continues at coordinate 22,548 of NW_025320659.1, forward strand.
AAATGGGAAGAGCGAAAAAGTAACAGAGGGAAAAAAGAGAAAATGCACCCTAAATTCTTATACCATCAGATGTTCTATCACAAAAATAACTAGTTATTTCTAAAATTCAGCTTCAATTCTGATACCATCAGTTGTTTTTCACTAAAATAACAACTTATAGATGAAATCACACTGTTAGACCTCAGACCCGCCCTGAACATGTCTGTAAAGGATGACCTCCTTACAGGAAGTACAACTCCCGAAACAGGAAGTAAAGTCTGACATTCTCCGATCCACATGAAACTTGTTATGTAAGTCAAGGTACCTTCCCTAAACACGTTTACGGACACGCCTTTCACCCAACAGGAAGACGGCCATTTTAAAAGGACACGCCTGACATTGCGCGGGGATGCAGCTGAAAATAACCTGTACCACAAGCGGTGAATGAACGGAAGATGAGGAAGAAGACTCGCGCTGCGACGTGGACGCACAGGGACTCGCGAGCCGTCAAGCTCGAACCCGTCAATTACCGCTTGCGGTACTAGTTCTTATTATTATTATTCCTCCAAATGAATCGCGTTTTTGAGGCCTTTCCCATGCCCCAAAACTCACCAAATTTTGCAACCCCATCAGACCTGGTGTAAAATTACGTATATCAGTGTTTCAAGGAATGTGCGTCAAAAAATGGAAGAGGGCGGGGCTAAAAACTGACGCAAAAAACTTCTATTAGGTCATCTGCTCTCTGGTTTAACGTACATGAACGAAACTTGGCACACATGTTCATGAGGTGGGGACGGTCAAAAAAGTCGATGACAACTTCCCTGTGAATCCTACAGGAAGGCCGCCATCTTGGATTGCACGCCAAAACAGAGGCGATTTTGGCCATTTTGCACCATCGGTATTTGAACGAACTTGTCCCAGAGCTTACATGGGATCACGTTCAAACTTGGTGAGGTCACTGTGGACAAGTTGAGGATCTAAAGTTCCTGAAAACTTTTTAATAAGTATCATGGCGTACGAGAAAGGGGGCGTCAAAGTTGGTGAAAATTTAAGATTTTCGCCACACGCAACAAAACTCTTATAACTTTGCGATAGAAGGTCCGATCTTAACCAAACTTGTGGCGATAGATGATGGGCCCTTGCTGAAGAGGCCTATGCAAAACTGTCAAGTTTGTAAACATCGCCTCCTGGTGGTGGCAGAAAATTAAAAAAAAAAATTACTTTTACAATTTCGGGAATAACTTTTACAGAGATTATCGTCTCAAACTCAAAATTGGTAAAAATCACCATAAACACAAGGTAGATGATGCATGCTCAATATGATGGCGTAGAGTTACATGATGTTGCCATGGTAATGATGCGAAGTCGGATTTTTGCGACAAAAAAACAAACTGCTACCACTTTGCGAATCCTAGTCCAATCTGAACCAAACTTGCTAGGATTGATGATAGTCCGGCCCTGAAGACACCTATATGAAAATATTCACTTTCAAAAACAGCACCCCCTGGTGACAGAGACAATATGACCTCTGGTATTTGAATGAATTAATCCTAGAGTTCTTGTGCGATCACCTTTAAACTTGGTCAGGTCACTGTGAACCAGTAGAGGAACTTAAGTTATCAAAAGTTTTTTAAAATGTCTCATGGTGTACGAGATAGGGGGCGCCAAAGTGGGTGTAAATTCCTATTTTTCACAACAAAAAGCGAAACTCTTATAACTTTGCGATGGAAGATCCAATCCCAACCAAACTTCCTATGATTTATAATGGGTAGTTGCTGAAGGCGACTATATTGCCGAAAACAATACATTTTGAAAACAGCGCCTCCTGGTGGTGGTAGAAAATACTACAAAAAAAAAACTGTTACAACTTTGCCAATCCTGGTCCAATCTGAACCAAACTTGCTAGGATTGTTGATAGTCTGGCCCTGAAAAAACCTATGTGAAAATATTTCAAGTCAAAATCAGCGCCCCCTGGTGAAAGTGGACGGGCCAAAAAACTGCTCCACCCCCTAAAACCTGTGGTCCTGAAGAGCACGTTTAATGTACATGCACAAAACTTGGTACACGCGTTCCTTAGGTCACGCCGGTCAAAAAAGTCAGCGTAGCCTATGCTCTAAAACGAACAGGAAAGCCGCCATCTTGGATTGAAAGTAAATGCTTTGCTGATTTTAGCCATTTCGCACCAATGATATTTGAACAGATTTGTCCTAGAACTTTCATGGGATCACCTTCAAACTTGGTGAGGTCACTTTGGACAAGTTGAGGATCAAAAGGTATCAAAATCTTTTCAATAGGTATTATGGCGTAAGAGTAAGGGGCCGGCAAAGTTGGTGAAAATTTTAATGTTTCGCCACAGGCAACAAAACTCTTATAACTTTGCGATAGAAGGTCACATCCCAACCAAATTACCTAGGGTTGATGATGGACCTTTGCTGAAGAAGTCTGTGGAAAAACTGCACATTTTTAGCACAGCGCCTCCTTGTGGTAACAGAAAATCCAAAAAAAAACAATTTCGGTTATAACTTTTACAGAGTTAATCGTATCAAACTCAAAAATTGGGAAAACATTCAAAACACATGGTCGATGATGCTAGCTTTATATGATAACAAATCGTTCAACGCTGTTGCCACAGCAACACTGAAAAGTCAGATATTTGTGACAAAAAACAAACTGCTACAACTTTACGAATCCGAGTCCGATCTGAACCAAACTTGCTCTGATTGATGATAATCTGGCCCTGAAGACGCCTATATGAAAATATTCTCTTTCAAAAACAGCGCCCCCTGGTGACAGCAGACACTATGACACCTGATATTTGAATGAACTAATCCTAGAGTTTTTATGCTATCACCTTGAAAGTTGGTGAGGTCACTGTGAACAAGTTGCCGAGCATAAGTTCCTGAAAGCTTTTTAATATGTCTCTCGGTGTACGAGATAGGGGGCGCCAAAGTTGGTGTTCATTCATATTTTTCACAACAAAAGGCAAAACTCTTACAACCCGTAAAACTTGTCCTCCAGAGGATCACGTTGAATGTACATGCATGAAACTTGGTACTCACGCGTTCCTTAGGTCCAGACGGTCAAAAAAGTCAGCGTAGCCGAAGCTCTAAAGCGAACAGGAAAGCCGCCATCTTGGATTGAAAGTACATTTTTTGCAGATTTTGGCCATTTCGCACCAATGGTATGTGAACACACTTGTCATAGAGCTTTCATGGGATCACCTTCAAACTTGCTGAGGTCACTGTGGACAAGTTGAGGATCTAAAGTTCCTGAAAACTTTTTAATAAGTATCATGGCGTACGAGAAAGGGGGCGTCAAAGTTGGTGAAAATTTAAGATTTTCGCCACATGCAACAAACCTCTTATAACTTTGCGATAGAAGGTCCGATATTAACCAAACAAGTGACAATCGATGATGGGCCCTTGCTAAAGATGTCTATGCAAAAACTGTAAATTTTGAAAACATCGCCTCCTGGTGGTGGCAAACACTAGGAAGTCTGGTATTTCGCAACACACAACAAACTCTTATAACTTTGCGATTGATGGTCAGATCTTAACCAAACTTGTGATGATCGATGATGGGCTTTTGCTAAAGATGCCTATGCAAAAACTGTAAATTTTGGAAACAGCGCCACCTGGTGGTAACAGAAAGTATAAGTTCACAATTTCCCTAATAACTTTAACAAATTTCCTTGTATCAAACTCAAAATTTGGGAAAACATTCAAAACACATGGTAGATGATGCGTGCCTAATATGATAACAAATTGTTCAACAATGTTGCAATGACAACACTGCAAAGTCAGATATTTGCGACAAAAAACAAACTGCTACCACTTTGCGAATGCTATTCTAATCTGAACCAAACTTGCTAGGATTGATGATAGTCAATCCCTGAAGATGCCTGTATGAAAATATTCACTTTCAAAACCAGTGCCCCCTGTTGACGGCAGACAATATGACGTCTGGTATTTCGCTACAACAACAAACTCTTATAACTTTGCGATGGAAGGTCAGATCTTAACCAAACTTGTGATGATCGATGATGGGCTTTTGCTAAAGATGCCTATGCAAAAACTGTAAATTTTGGAAACAGCGCCACCTGGTGGTAACAGAAATTACAAGTTCACAATTTCCCTTATAACTTTAACAAATTTCCTTGTATCAAACTCAAAATTTGGGAAAACATTCAAAACACATGGTAGATGATGCGTGCCTAATATGATAACAAATTGTTCAACAATGTTGCAATGACAACACTGCAAAGTCAGATATTTGCGACAAAAAACAAACTGCTACCACTTTGCGAATGCTATTCCAATCTGAACCAAACTTGCTAGGATTGATGATAGTCAATCCCTGAAGATGCCTATATGAAAATATTCACTTTCAAAAACAGTGCCCCCTGTTGACGGCAGACAATATGACGTCTGGTATTTCGCTACAACAACAAACTCATGGGGACTCGCGAGCCGTCAAGCTCGAACCCGTTAATTACCGCTTGCGGTACTAGTTAGGGTTCGAGCAACTTGGTTGCGCAAGAACCCTATTATAATCGCTAAGATTATTAGGGTTCGAGCAACAAGGTTGCAAGAACCCTATTGAAACTGTGAAGATTATTCTTATTAGGGTTCGAGCAACTTGGTTGCAAGAACCCTATTGTAATCGTAAGAGTTATTCTTCTTATTCTTCTTCTTCCGCCCGCCAAATGAATCGCGTTTTCGAGGCCCTGAACATACCCAAAAACTCACCAATTTTTGCAACTGCATCAGACCTGGTGTAAATTTACGTTTATTAGTGGTTCGGGGAATGCACGTCAAAAAATGAAAGTGGGCGGGGCTAACGACTGACGCAAAAAACTTCTATTAGGTCATCTGCTCTCTGGTTTAACGTACATGAACGAAACTTGGCACACATGTTCATGAGGTGGGGACGGTCAAAAAAGTCGATGACAACTTCCCTGTGAATCCTACAGGAAGGCCGCCATCTTGGATTGCACGCCAAAGCAGAGGCGATTTTGGCCATTTCGCACCATCGGTATTTGAACGAACTTGTCCTAGAGCTTACATGGGATCACGTTCAAACTTGGTGAGGTCACTGTGGACAAGTTGAGGATCTAAAGTTCCTGAAAACTTTTTAATAAGTATCATGGCGTACGAGAAAAGGGGCGTCAAAGTTGGTGAAAATTCACGATTTTCGCCCCACGCAACAAAACTCTTATAACTTTGCGATAGAAGGTCCGATCTTAACCAAACTTGTGGCGATAGATGATGGGCCCTTGCTGAAGAGGCCTATGCAAAAACTGTCAAGTTTGTAAACATCGCCTCCTGGTGGTGGCAGAAAATTAAAAAAAAAATTACTTTTACAATTTCGGGAATAACTTTTACAGAGATTATCGTATCAAACTCAAAATTGGTAAAAATCACCATAAACACAAGGTAGATGATGCATGCTCAATATGATGGCGTAGAGTTACATGATGTTGCCATGGTAATGATGCGAAGTCGGATTTTTGCGACAAAAAACCAAACTGCTACCACTTTGCGAATCCTAGTCCAATCTGAACCAAACTTGCTAGGATTGATGATAGTCCGGCCCTGAAGACACCTATATGAAAATATTCACTTTCAAAAACAGCACCCCCTGGTGACGGAGACAATATGACCTCTGGTATTTGAATGAATTAATCCTAGAGTTCTTGTGCGATCACCTTTAAACTTGGTCAGGTCACTTTGAACCAGTTGAGGAACTTAAGTTATCAAAAGTTTTTTAAAATGTCTCATGGTGTACGAGATAGGGGGCGCCAAAGTGGGTGTAAATTCCTATTTTTCACAACAAAAAGCGAAACTCTTATAACTTTGTGATGGAAGATCCAATCCCAACCAAACTTCCTATGATTGATAATGGGTAGTTGCTGAAGGCGACTATATTGCCGAAAACAATAAATTTTGAAAACAGCGCCTCCTGGGGGTGGTATAAAATACAAAAAAAAAAAAACTGTCACAACTTTGCCAATCCTGGTCTAATCTGAGCCAAACTTGCTAGGATTGTTGATAGTCTGGCCCTGAACAAACCTATGTGAAAATATTTCAAGTCAAAATCAGCGCCCCCTGGTGAAAGTGGATGGGCCAAAAACCTGCTCCACCCCCTAAAACTTGTGGTCCTGAGGAGCACGTTTAATGTACATGCACGAAACTTGGTACACGTGTTCCTTAGGTCGGGCCGGTCAAAAAAGTCA
>NW_025320660.1:0-15039 GCF_019176455.1 Solea senegalensis
ACAGGAAGTCGGCCATTTTAAACAGGAAGTGCCCGCTAACTTTGCAGTACATTGTCCGATCTGCACAAAACCTTATATGTGACACCAGGGACCTATCCTGAGCATGTCTGTAAAAGGTCACCTCCCTACAGGAAGTGGAACGCCCGAAACAGGAAGTAAAGTCTTACATTGTCCGATTGACACAAAACTAGATATGTGAGTTACGGGACCTTCCGTGAACATGTTTCCAGAGACGAACAGGAAGTTGGCTATTTTAAACAGGAAGTGCCCGCTAACTTTGCCGTACGTTGTCCAATTTGCACGAAACCTTATATGTCACACCAGGGACCTGTCCTGAGCATGTCTGCAAAAGATGACCTCCCAACAGGAAGTGGAATGCCCGAAACAGGAAGTAAACTCTAAGATTGTCCGATCTGCACAAAACTTGATATGTAAGACAAGGGAACTTCCCTGAACACGTTTACGGACGCGCATTTGACCGAACAGGAAGTCGGCCATTTTAAACAGGAAGTGCCCTATAACTTTGCCATACGTTGCCGATCCCCCCCCGAAATTTGGATCGACATGTGCGGGGACGCCGCTGAAAATAACTAGTACTGAAAATAACTAGTGCTGAAAATAACTAGTACTGAAAATAACTAGTACCGCGCGCGGTGAATGAACGGGTGAGAGCGCGAGGCGCGCGGGGAGCCGTGGCACACGGCGACTCGCGCGGGTCGGCTCGAACCCGTTCAGAACCGCGCGCGGTACTAGTTATTTTTATTATTATTATTATTATTCCCCCAAATGAATCGCATTTTTTAGGCCTTTCCCATACCCCAAAACTCACAGATTTTTGTGACCGCATCAATCGTGGTGTAAATTTACATCTGAAAAAGGTTCGGGGAATGTGTGTCGTTGAATGTGGGAGGGGCCAATAAGTGCGGCGCCACCTGTCCAAATTCACCATGACCAACACAAATGCACATGCACGAAAAACATTACATTATGACCATGATCCAAACCCAACAGGAAATCCGCCATCTTGGGTTGACTGGCCATTTTTTGGCGATTTTGGCGAATTCGCAGCAATGGTATTTGAACTAACTCCTCCTAGAGTTTTCGTGCGATCACCTTCAAACTTGGTGAGGTCCCTGTGGACCAGTTGAGGAGCTTACAGTATCAAATGTTTTTTCAAATGTCGCATGGCGCACGAGATAGGGGGCGGCAAAGTCTGTGATGATTCTGATGTTTCGCATCAGAAAAACAAAACTCTTATAACTTTGCGATGGAAGGTCCGATCCGAACCAAACTTGCTATGATTGATGATGGGCCATGGCTGAAGACGTCTATGAAAAAACGGTGAAGTTTGAAAACAGCGCCTGAAAAAACGGTGAAGTTTGAAAACAGCGCCTCCTTGTGGTGAAAGAAAATACACCAAAAAAAGTTTTTTTACGATTTCGGGAATAACTTTTACACAGATAGTCGTACCGCACTCAAAATTGGTGACAACAGTCAAAACACATGGTAGATGATGCGTGATCAATATGACGACAAATCGTTTAACGGTGTTGCCATGGCAACGACGCAAAGTCGGATTTTTGGGACAAAAAATCAAACTGCTACAACTTCGCGAATCCTGGTCCGATCTGAACCAAACTTGCTAGGATTGATGACAGTCCGGCCCTAAAGACGTCTATATGAAAATATTCAATTTCGAAAACAGCGCCCCCTGGTGACAGCAGACAATATGACAGCTTGTATTTCAATTATCTCCTCCTAGAGCTTTTGTGCGATCACCTTCAAACTTGGTGAGATTCATGTGGACGAGTTGAGCATCAAAAGTTATCAAAAGCTTTTTAAAATATTGTATGGCGTACGAGATAGGGGGCGCCAAAATTGGAGATAATAATAATTTTTCACAACAGACAATGAAACTCTTATAACTTTGCGATGGAAGGTCTGATCCCAACCAAACTTGCTATAGTTGATGATGGTTAGTTGCTGAAGACGACTGTGTTGCTGAAACGGTACATTTTGAAAACAGCGCCTCCTGGTGGTGGTAGAAAATTCTAAAAAAACAAACTGTTACAACTTTGCCAATCCTGGTCCGATCTGAACCAAACTTGCAAGGATTGATGACAGTCTTGCCCTGAACTCGTCTATATGAAAATATTCATTTTCAAATACAGCGCCCCCTGGTGACAGCAGACAGAATTACATTTATAGTTTTTGATGCTGCTCCAACAGGGATTGTTGTATCCACTTGAAACTTAGTATGTGGGACCCCAGACCCTTCCTCAACATGTCCGTAAAAGGTCACCTCCCTACAGGAAGTGGAACGCCCGAAACAGGAAGTAAAGTCTTACATTGTCCGATTGACACAAAACTAGATATGTGAGTTACGGGACCTTCCCTGAACATGTTTCCAGAGACGAACAGGAAGTTGGCCATTTTAAACAGGAAGTGCCCGCTAACTTTGCCGTACGTTGTCCAATTTGCACGAAACCTTATATGTCACACCAGGGACCTGTCCTGAGCATGTCTGCAAAAGATGACCTCCCAACAGGAAGTGGAATGCCCGAAACAGGAAGTAAACTCTAAGATTGTCCGATCTGCACAAAACTAGATATGTAAGACAAGGGAACTTCCCTGAACACGTTTACGGACGCGCATTTGACCGAACAGGAAGTCGGCCATTTTAAACAGGAAGTGCCCTATAACTTTGCCATACGTTGCCGATCCCCCCCGAAATTTGGATCGACATGTGCGGGGACGCTGCTGAAAATAACTAGTACTGAAAATAACTAGTAATGAAAATAACTAGTACCGCGCGCGGTGAATGAACGGGTGAGAGCGCGAGGCGCGCGGGGAGCCGTGGCACACGGCGACTCGCGCGGGTCGGCTTGAACCCATTCAGAACCGCGCGCGGTACTAGTGTATGTTATGATTTGGCGCTATACAAATAACATTGAATTTAATTTAATTTAATTGAACATACAGAAAAGGAGAGATAGAGAAAAAGAGTGAGAGAGAGAAAGGTAAAAAAAACTGTGTGGCTCTACTGTCTCTGCTTGTCCGAATGCCTTAATTACCTCTTGGTAACGTCCCTAAACTCCCTTCGTGTGGGATCGTTAAAAGATCTAAACAAGTTCTAATACAGTCCAATCAATTACAAATGAATATTTACATACTTTAAATCTAAAGAATCGTATGTTTACCCTTTTGATTACTGTAAATATTTTAATTACGTAATAATCAATGAACTGTGTAATTTAACAACTTAAACATCAACAAAATGCTTTTAGGCTCCTACAGTTAAGGTAAAGTGCACTAGTTTGGGAGGTATATATATATAAATATATAAATAAATATCACATATTGCACATGGTGGTCTGGATAAACAGATTTATGAAGTTGCATATGGCTGTTCAGGATGGTTATTGCTTTGGGGAAGAAACTATTTCTCAATCTGTTTGTACGAGACTTAATGCATCTGTAACGCCTTCCTGAGGGCAGCAGATCAAACAGATCAGAGCCAGGGTGGGAGCTGTCCTTACTGATTGCCTTGGCTCTATTGAGTCAGTGGGAGATGTAGATGTCCATCAGGGATAGGAGAGGGCAGCCAGCGATCTTTTGAGCTGCCTTCACAATCTTCTGCAGCCTCACCCTGTCTGCAGTAGGTCAGCAGGCTCTCAATAGATGAACAGGAGAAGGCCAGCAGCAGGTTGGAATTAAGATTATGCTTCCTGAGGACTCTCAGGAAGTGTAGGTGCTGCTGAGCCTTCTTGATGAGATTAGTGACATGGTCCGACCAGGAGGTGTCAGCAGAGATGAAGACGCTAAGGAATCTAAAGGTGTGGACCCTCTCCACCTGTTCGTTGTTGATGTAGAGGGGGGCTGTGTCGGCACTGTGCTTCCTGGAGTCGATGATGATCTCTCAGGTTTTCTTGGTGTTCAGAGAGAGGTTGTTCTCTGAGCTTCAGGACCTCCTCTCTGTAGGCAGCCTTGTCACCTCTGGAGATGAGTCCGACCACCATAGTGTTGTCCGCAAACTTGATGATCGTGTTGCTATTGTGGGCCGGGCTAGAGTCGTGAGTGTAGAGGCAGTACAGGAGGGGGCTCAGCACACAGCCCTGCGGGGAGCCGATGCTCACAGTCTGGGGTCGGTTGGAGTGTGACCAGTTTACCGGTGAGTCTGTCAGGGATTATTGTGTTGAAGGCATGGGCAGATGAGAGCTGCTGAGATGTTTCAAACCGAGCAAAGAAGCTGTTAAGCTCCTCCGCCAGTGTCACACTCCGGTCTGCTGTTGGTGCCTCACAACCTCTGTAGTTGGTGATATCCTGTATTCCCCACCATACCTCCTGTGTGTTGTTGCTGGACAGATGGGACTCTATACACAACCTATAGTCCGCTTTAGCTCTCTTAATTCCTCTCCTCAGGTCAGCTTGAGCAGCACTGTACAGTGCTCTATCCCCTGACCTGAAGGCAGCGTTGTGAGCCCTGAGGAGTGTGTGGACCTGGTTAGTCATCCAGGGTTTCTGGTTAGGAAAAACCTGGATGGTTTTGAAAGTTACTTGAAACAGATATCTGTTGTTTACTCCCGATATCCAGAAGCGACTAGCGAGTGTATTGGGTGTTCGCAGTACAGTTATTGCACATTACACTCACAGTAACTGCAGTACAGTTAGTGCATATAAAGAAGAAGGAAAGAGCACTGAAGTGAAGAGCCGTAAGCCGCTGCAGCCATTCGACTAAAAGTGTGAAGTGAGTTTGTAAAGTGAGTTTGTTAAGTCAGTTTGTTAAGTCAGTTTGTAAAGTGAGTTTGTTAAGTGAGTTTGTAAAGTGAGTTTGTTAAGTGAGTTTGTAAAGTGAGTTTGTTTGTTTGTAAGTGAGTTTGTTTGAGTTTGTAAAGTGAGTTTGTTAAGTCAGTTTGTTACGCCAGTTTGTAATGTGAGTTTGTTAAGTCAGTTTGTTAAGTCAGTTTGTAAAGTGAGTTTGTAAAGTGAGTTTGTAAAGTGAGTTTGTAAAGTGAGTTTGTTAAGTCAGTTTGTTCAGTTTGTAAAGTGAGTTTGTTAAGTCAGTTTGTTAAGTCAGTTTGTTAAGTGAGTTTGTAAAGTGAGTTTGTTAAGTGAGTTTGTTAAGTCAGTTTGTAAAGTGAGTTTGTTGTCAGTTTGTAAAGTGAGTTTGTTAAGTCAGTTTGTAGTTTAAGTGAGTTTGTAAAGTGAGTTTGTTAAGTCAGTTTGTTAAGTCAGTTTGTAAAGTGAGTTTGTTAAGTCAGTTTGTAAAGTGAGTTTGTTAAGTGAGTTTGTAAAGTGAGTTTGTAAAGTGAGTTTGTTAAGTGAAGTGAGTTTGTTAAGTGAGTTTAAGTGAGTTTGTAAAGTGAGTTTGTTTTGTAAAGTCGAGTTTGTTAAGTGAGTAAGTCAGTTTGTAAAGTGAGTTTGTTAAGTGAGTTTGTAAAGTGAGTTTCAGTGAGTTTGTTAAGTCAGTTTGTTAAGTGAGTTTGTAAGTTTGAGTGAGTTTGTTAAGTCAGTTTGTAAAGTGAGTTTGTTAAGTCAGTTTGTAAAGTGAGTTTGTTAAGTCAGTTTGTGAAGTGAGTTTGTTAAGTCAGTTTGTGTGAGTTTGTTAAGTCAGTTTGTAAAGTGAGTTTGTAAAGTCAATTTGTAAAGTGAGTTTGTTAAGTCAGTTTGTAAAGTGAGTTTGTAAAGTGAGTTTGTTAAGTCAGTTTGTTCAGTTTGTTAAGTGAGTCTGTAAAGTCCGTTTGTAAAGTGAGTTTGTTAAGTCAGTTTGTAAAGTCAGTTTGTAAAGTCCGTTTGTAAAGTCAGTTTGTTAAGTCAGTTTGTAAAGTCAGTTTGTAAGTCAGTTTGTTAAGTGAGTTTGTAAAGTGAGTTTGTTAAGTGAGTTTGTAAAGTGAGTTTGTTAAGTGAGTTTGTAAAGTGAGTTTGTGAGTTTGTTGTTAAGTCAGTTTGTTAAGTCAGTTTGTAGTGAGTTTGTTAAGTGAGTTTGTTAAGTAAGTAGTTTGTTAAGTCAGTTTGTTAAAGTGAGTTTGTGAGTTTGTGAGTGAGTTTGTAAAGTGAGTTTGTAAAGTGAGTTTGTTAAGTCAGTTTGTACAGTGAGTTTGTTAAAGTTTGTTAAGTGAGTTTGTAAAGTGAGTTTGTTAAGTGAGTTTGTTAAGTCAGTTTGTTGAGTCAGTTTGTAAAGTGAGTTTGTTAAGTCAGTTTGTAAAGTGAGTTTGTTAAGTCAGTTTGTAAAGTGAGTTTGTTAAGTCAGTTTGTTAAGTCAGTTTGTGTGAGTTTGTTAAGTCAGTTTGTAAAGTCAGTTTGTTGTCACATGTCAATGTCACATGAAGAACTTGTTTCTCACATTCACACATACACACACACACAGTCAGACACACACTCACTCACACAGACAGACACACACACACTCACACACAGACACATTCACATACTATGTAGAGAAAATAAAAACTTACAGTGTAAAGAGTTCTCTGTCAGGGAGTCGACGGGAAACTCTGAAACACAGGTGAGTGAGACAGGTGAGACAGTTACAGGACAAACGGCGGATAACTCTGGGAAACCTGATGACATCACACACACAGGCTTTTATGAGTGGACTCTGATATCTCTCTCTTGCTCTCTCTCTCTCTCTCTCTTGTTAGTGGAGGCGTGGTGTGTTGACACGATGAGGGCCCGGCCCTGTTTCCATGGCAACAGTGACTGTTGGTGGTGGTGCTGCAGCATGTTTGTACGTGTTCAGAAGATTGCAAAACTAAATGATTTATTATTTACCTGGAGTTTGTGCTGAGAAGTTAAGACAACGACAGGTGACAAACAAGAATAAATAAACGTTTTAGAAATAAAAATGTTTGTCCTCTTCTTTAGTGACATTAAAGAGTCAAAATATATCTTTTAAATCTATGGGTTTTTTTTCAAGCGATTCTGCTGAGTCACTGTTTGTTTTTCTGTGAAACGATCAGCTAATTCATTCAGGTGGTTAATTTACTGATTGAGTCAAACTTATCAAGTGTCAGTCGACATCAGACACACTTCTTCTTGTCTGACCTTTCAAAATAAAACACCAGCCGTGCAGCTTGAGATGTAATGTGTTCAGCTGGTTTTATGTGCACCGCCCGCCCCAGCAGAGACAAATGTATCGCAACAGGCGGCCACAGGGACAGAGAGGGATGGTAAACTGCGTGTTTACTCTTCATTTGAAGTTTGTTTTGGAGTCAAAGACACGCGAACTCCTGAAAAACAACCACTTTTCTTTCGAAAAGGGTTTCGATTTCTTCAGAAAACCATTCGTTTTTACTGTTGTTGACGCATAAACTGTTGTTTATTTCATCAACGTCTTTCCTGGCGTCTTCTAACGACGTGGCGGAAAAGGCTGACGCCGATGATGACGTGCTGACGGTGACGTCACTTTGAGTTCACTTTGTTAAACCGCGGCCCAAGTCAAGTAGGTCTAACTGCGGTTGCTAGGTGGCTAACTGCTAACCGGTTGGGCGGATGTGACGGAATGACGTCGTGTTGCGCGCGGTGGGCGGGGCCTTCAACGGTAGCGGATGAAAACATGTTCACCGTCAGCACCGTCGTTGAGAAGCTGCGTATTTAACGACTCGAGTTGAGTCTTTAACCCGGACTTTAGTGTCGAGTTCCCCGCAGGAATCGGTGAGTGTGCGCGGAGCACAGTTAGCTCCAGTGTTAGCTTAGGGTGAGTAGCTGTGGAGCTCAAGGAGGAGACGAAGGTTTTAACTTTGACCCGCCTCGACTCTCACTTACTTCCTGTTTATGTGCGTATGTGTGCGCGCGCGCGGGTGTGTGTTTTAAGTTAATTATGTTGTTATTTTAATAGTTGTTCAAATTTAAGTCAGATTTGTTGTTTTATATGGTGAGTTGTCTGTTCAGAGGACGTGTGTTGTCTCTTCATAGGACGTCTGTTGACTCTAAAGAGGACATCAGTTGTCTCTTTTGAGGATGTCTGTTGTCGTGTTTGTTTCTCAGGTCTTCTGTGATTGGACACTGCAGACGGCATTGTGTTGGACTCATGTGCGTTTGTTTTTCGTACCTCAGCAGGTGGTGAACTCACAGATTCTGGTCACATGGTGGCGATGTTGAGGCTGCAGTGGAGCCCCGCCTCCTCCTCTGTCACGCCCATTTCTCAGATCAACGTTTGAGCCTCTGGACACTGACTCCTCCCCCTCGCTGCACAGTTGATAGTGAAGTTACCACACGTTATTTTTCTAGCATCGATGGCTGATCAGCTGATAATGTCAGACTCGCTGGCAGACACGCCCACTCTCATCACAGATACACCCACTCTCACCACAGACACACCCACTCTCAACACAGAAAAGCCCACTCTTATCACAGACACGCCCACACACACTACAGACACGCCCACTCTCATCACAGAGACGGCCTCTAAAGAATGGACTGGAACTAATGCAGAGGAAGAGCAGGGACACATGCCGGGGTCAGAGGTCAATCCTCGGCCAACAACAGTCCTGAAAGAGGAGGAGGCCACACCCCCACCACCAACGTCAGAGAACGGGACCACAATGGCCGAAGAATCTCTGTCTGACAGCGGACCCCGTGAAGGTGAAATCATCAGCTCATACTGACCTCTGACCTCCTTGATCTAATGTCTATAGTATAGATTATTGGTCAGGCCACACCCCCAGGTCTACAGCAGGATGTGTGTCCTGATATTGTGTCCCTGTGTTTGCAGGTGTGGACGCGGAGGACAGTTTGTCTGGAGAGGGTGGGGCGGGTTCAGATGAGCAGGGGGCGGAGTGTATGGACTCGCCCTCTGTCTTCATCACCAGTCTGGAAGAGGACAGCAGGTCCTTGTCCCTCCCTGCTCTGGCTGAGGATGCCTGTGTGTCCACTGATGTCCACCATGTGAAGGACAGTGAGACATGTCAGTTGCACCCTGGTGGTGAGATTTTATTCTGCAGATTTCTGAATTAAAAAGTGTGTTTGTGACTGTAGTCATCTCCTCAGGTGGCGCTGTCCGTGCAGCGCCTCCTTCAGCAGCTTCAGCCCCTCCTCCAGCTGCTGGAGCTGCTGCTGCAGTGCCTCCTGTTGCCGGGCAGGTGTATTACCTGGTGAAATGGATCAACTGGAAGGAGAAGAAGACGCCCATCATCACGCAGAGTGAGAATGGACCCTGCCCCCTGCTGGCCATCATGAACACACTGTTTCTACGTTGGAAGGTGACACACACACACACGCACGCACGCACGCACGCACATACACAGAACAGAAAGAGATTAAAAACACAACAGAGACTTTGAGATTAAATTAATCCAGTGAATCTGTGTGTGTGTGTGCTCAGGCGAAACTTCCTGCTCAGACTGATGTCGTCACCACTGAAGACCTGATGACTCACCTGGGTGAGTTCACAGCTGTGGTGCATTTAAGTTGCCTCGTAATTCACAATATTTAACAACTGTGTGTGTGTGTCTATGTGTGTAGGAGAGTGTGTTTTAGCTGTCACACCCAGAGAGAAAGCTGATGGGATGGAGCTAAACTTCCAACAGGTAAACACGCACGCACACACACACACAGACTGCAGTGATGAATAGTCGATTACAACTGAAAAGTGTGCATATGTGCGTGTGTGTGTGCGTGTGTGTGTGTGTAGAACATGAGTGATGTCATGGCCGTCCTCCCGAAACTGTCCACAGGTTTGGACGTGAATGTTGGTTTCAGTGGTGTCACAGACTTTGAATACACACCTGAGTGTATCGTGTTTGACCTGCTGGACATTCCACTGTACCACGGCTGGCTCGTCGACCCACAGGTGTGTACAGGTGTGTGTGTGTCTGTGTGAGTGAATGAGGCACAACATCATTTAACCTTTAAGGGTTAGGGAATGTCTGAGTGTCCTCACTGAGACTGAATGTGTGTGTGTGTGTGTGTGTCTGTCTGTCTGTGTGTGGTCAGAGTCCAGAGATGACCGCTGCTGTGGGCAAACTGAGTTACAATCAGCTGGTGGAGAAAATCATCGAATACAAACACTCAACTGACAGCAGCCGAGTCAGTGAAGGTAAAACGCACACACACACACACTGTGCACGGGTTTGACGAATCATTGCTTAAAGTGAACCTCTCTGTCTTTTTGTGTGTGTGTGCAGGTCTGTTAGCAGAGCAGTTTCTGGAGTCGACAGCGACTCAGTTGTCATATCACGGTCTGTGTGAACTCAACATGGCGGCGAAAGAAGGAGAAATCTCTGTGTTCTTTAGAAACAACCACTTCAGTACCATGATCAAACACAAGGTGGAGACACACACTCACACACGTCTCAATGCTTTGTCCCTGATCAATAAAGATTCATTGAATATAGAGAGAGAGACACATCCCTGCAGCTCCCTGTTCAAAACAAACTTTATTCACAGTCACCTGTACCTGTTGTTAATAAAGTTTGTTTTGAACAGGGTCACCTGTACCTGTTGGTGACAGATCAGGGTTTCCTCCAGGAGGGGGCGCTGGTGTGGGAGTCTCTTCACAACGTCGAGGGCGATGGAAACTTCTGCGACTCTGACTTCAGACTGTGTCATCAACGAGCTCCGCCCACCTCCACTCTTCCACCGTGTGGTCAGGAGCAGCAGAAACAGATCGACCAGGTGAGACGGGTCATGTGACGGTGACGCCACCTGCTGGTCTGTCACAACTGACAGTGTGATTGTTTTAGGATTACCTGGTGGCAGTGTCTCTACAGCAGCAGGGCGGCGCTACAGCACCACTCAGTGACCTAGAGTTAGCTCGACAACTGCAACAGGAAGAATATCATCAACAACAACAACAACAACAGGGACCAGTGCAGACACCAACACAGGTAACACCCAAGCCAAAATCCGAGCTACCACCGAGCCAACACCCAAGCTATCACCTAGCCAACACCCGAGGCTATCACCTAGCCAACACCCGAGCCTAGCCAACACCTAACCTAGCCAACACCGAATATCACCTAGCCAACACCCGAGCTATCACCTAGCCAACACCAGGAGCTATCACCTAGCCAACACCTAGCCAACACCCTATCACCTAGCCAACACCCGAGCTATCACCTAGCCAACACCCGAGCTAACACCCGAGCCAATTCCTCAGCTAACACCCGAGCTAACTCCTGAGCTAACATGCTCAACATGATCGTGTGACTGTTTGTTGTTGCAGGTCAGAGGTCAAGGGTCTCAGCAAAGCAGGAGAAGAGACAAAGACTCAGACTGTGTCGTCTTATAGACTCTTCATGATCTTCATCACTTCCTGTCATGTGACTTAAATGTTTTACATAAACACTGACATTAAAGGGTTCAGAGGCGCCCCCTGCTGCTGAGACAAGGAGAAACTGATTTTATCCATAACAAGTTTAAGTCTTTGATATCTGCGTCACTTGATCACGTCTTTATCTCATTGTTACACAGGAAACTGAGGTCTGTAAAGCACACCCACTCTCCCATGCCAAAGTCCAGAGAGAAAATCAGTGATTTCAGGAGTTGTTGATCCTCCATCACTAAGTTCAAATGTCTTATTTTGACCTCAGTGACACAAAATGACCACAGGAGGCAGCAGAGGAGCAGCAGCTCCTGTGTTTGTTTGAACTATCCCTTTAATGTAACTGAAGCTTTTTTTTTTATTTAAAAACAAATAAAAAATCTCCCTGAGTTTTTAAACGTGATGATGCGGTCACTGCCTCAGTAACACCTGGTTGCCATGGTGATTGTCACATTTCCTGTGATGTATGAAAGAGACATAAATGATGTAAATGTGAATAAATCTGAATTAAATCATTAGACTCAATGATGTTTGATTTCTCTGTAATTTAATCTTTGTGTATGTGTGTCAGTGTGAACTCTGTCTAACATAATAAATATATGGTTGTTTTCATTTAAATATACTGAGTGTGCACTTTGTTTACCATGACAGCATATTTAGATTCAAGATTCAAGATTTCTTTGTCATACCAACACACATTAAGACATGAGGTCAGAACGAAATTTCAGTCTCCAGAACCCGGTCAGCCCAACAATAAAAAGAAAACCAACAGTTTAAACATAAAAAATATAAAATCTAAAAAAGATTTAAAACTTTAAACCCTCTGGAGGTAAGGTGCTGTCTGATTATAAGAGTTACGAATAGAGTAATGTAATTGAATTTAAATAACTGTGTTTTTAATTTATAATGACCTTTGACCTCTGACCACCTCAATCAAGCCACAGGTTTACGCCCCCTGCTGGTCTGAGGTAGAAACAGTCAGGTTTACGCCCCCTGCTGGTCTAAGGTGGAAAGTCGTTGAAATAATAACCTGGAGACCAATCTTCCTGCAGATGTGAGCAATGACCAGCAGGTGGAGCCAGAGCGTAACGTTCATGACTGAAACGAAGACTGTGGTGGAGGTCAACAGGTGGAGTTGACCAGGTGGGTGGGGCCACAGACACAGGAAGTCGAGCTCATAGAAAACAGGAAGTAACACGGGGCAGAACACTACAAAATAACAGGAAGTACAAAGTGTAGTTTCTATTTTTTATTCATGATGAAAAGTTGAGTTTGACACAGAATAAAGATGTCGCTTTGTTACTGAAATGCTTCAGTGAAATCAAAGTATTTAGTGTCAAAATAAAAGCACTTATGAACAAACAAATGATATTGACCACGTAAAATCTTTCCTTTTATTAAAAACTTTGAAACATGTCGTTTACATTCAGTCAAAAGAAGAAAGAAGCCATTTTAGTTACGTAGCAACATGCTAACATTTAGCATAAAGATGAATTTTTTCTGTCGTTAAAACAAAAAATCTGATTAAGTTTTGTCAGTTAATGCTAACTGACAAGCTAGTTAGCATTAGTTGTGTCAGTTAATGCTAACAAATCTAATCTAGTAACAATCAATTTAGTTTGTCTGTTAAAAAACGTGAAACTTTATGATAAAAATGAAAATAAACCGGAATCTAAAAATGTTTGTAAAGGTTTAAAACAAATGATTGAAAAAAAAATGTGACCAGCTGATCAGTTTATCTTCACTGATGATGATGATGAAGATCACTGTCTGTTGCTCAGATGAACTCTTTGTGCTTCTTCAGGTCAAATGTGACTGTGACAGGGTGAATGTGTGTTTCCCTGTGGTCACTGTGACAGGGTGAACGTGTGTGGTCACATGATGCCGTTGGTGACGTACTGGAAGGAGTCGTACAGTTTGGTGGTGATGGAGCGCATGGATCCATCCACCAGCTGCTCCACCAGCAGCTGCAGCTGCTCCTCCGTCAGACTCATGTGGAAACGCTCCTTCAGGCCACGGATGGTACTGCTGCCATGGAAACACGGCAGGTGTGACCCTGCAGACAGGAAGTGACATCGTCATGAGGATAGGGCGCGTGTGTGTGTGTGTGTGTGTGTGTGCGTGTGTGTGTGTGACCTTGCTGCATGATCTCCACAATCTGCAGAACCTTCTCCATGTGTTTCCTGGCGGCGATTAAACCCTGAAGCATCAGCATCTTATAGTAGAGGAACATGTCTCCATCCAGACCTCCCATCACCTACACACACACACACACACACACACCTTATAGTAGAGGATGTCTCCATCAGACCTGTAGAGACATGTCTCCATCAGACCTCCCATCACCTACACACACACACACACACACTTATAGTAGAACATGTCTCCATCCAGACCTCCCATCACCTACACACACACACACACACACTTATAGTAGAGGAACATGTCTCCATCCAGACCTCCCATCACCTACACACACACACACACACACACACACACACACACACACACACACACACACCTTCACACACCTTCACACCATCTCACACCCCATCCTCCTCAATAGACTCTCCTCCATTGGCCTCTCCCACACTCCCCTCAGCTGGTTCCACTCTTACCTCACAGGCCGCACTCAGTTTGTACAGCTCAAATCTTTCACTTCAAAACCTTCCCCAGTCACTACAGGTGTGCCCCAGGGATCTGTCCTGGGGCCCCTTCTCTTCATCATCTATCTCCTCCCCCTCGGCCACATCCTCCGTAAATTCAATATCCAGTTCCACTGCTTCGCGGATGACACCCAGCTCTACTTTTCTTGCAAACCAAATTCCACACTACCACCCCCCTCCCTCACCTCTTGTCTCTCTGAGCTAAAAACCTGGTTCACCTCAAACTTCCTTAAATTAAACTGCAATAAAACTGAACTCCTCCTCCTCGGCACTAAATCCACCCTATCTAAAGTTAACAGCTTCTCCCTCACCATTGACAGCTCCTCAGTTTCCCCCTCCCCTCAGGTAAAGAGTCTGGGTGTCATCCTCGACAGCACACTCTCTTTTCACTCACACATCAACATCACTACCCGCACCGCTTATTTCCATCTCCGCAACATCAACAGACTCCGCCCCTCCCTCACCCCCCACTCCACAGCCGTCCTTGTTCACAGTCTCGTCACCTCCCGTCTTGACTACTGTAATTCTCTCCTCTATGGCCTCCCCCAAAAGTCTCTCCATAAACTTCAACTGGTTCAAAACTCAGCCGCCCGTATCATCACAAAGACCCCCTCACACCACCACATCACCCCCGTCCTCCAGCACCTCCACTGGCTCCCTGTCAAACACCGCATCAACTACAAACTCCTCCTGTACACATACATGGCCATCCACAACCTTGCCCCTCCTTACCTGTCTGATCTCCTGCACATCATCATCCCCACTCGTTCCCTCAGATCCTCCTCCTCCATCCACCTCTCTGTGCCCCCTGCCCGCCTCAGCACTATGGGGGGGCAGAGCCTTCAGCCACTCTGCTCCCCAGCTCTGGAACTCACTACCACCTGACCTCCGTAACTGCGACTCTCTCCACCTCTTTAAATCACAACTGAAAACTCACCTGTTCCTGACCGCCTACTCCCTCTAACCCCCCCCTGCTATCACCACCACTTCCCCTAAGTTATTGTGTTGATTTTATGTGCTCCTTTTTTGTTTTGTTTTTTTACGAAATTGTGTGATTTTAATTTTATCGTGTTGTAAAGTGTCCTTGAGTGACCTGAAAGGCGCTTTTAA
>NW_025320661.1:0-14772 GCF_019176455.1 Solea senegalensis
ATAGTATAGAATGTCGTCACAAATAACTAAAAAATGTCATAGTATAGTGTGTAAAGAATGTAGTAAAAAATAACTCAAAAAAGAATGTAGTAAAAAATAACTCAAAAAAGTCATAGTATAGGATGTCGTCCAAAATCACCAAAAAATGTCATAGTATAGAATGTCGTCACAAATAACTAAAAAATGTCATAGTATAGTGTGTAATACAAAATAACAAAAAAAGTCATAGTATAGTATGTCGTCCAAAATCACCAAAAAATGTCATAGTCTAGTATGTCGTCCAAAATCACACAAAAATGTCATAGTATAGTAAGTTTTTTCAAAACGAGGCAAAAATGTCATAGTATAGTAAGTTTTTTCAAAACGAGGCAAAAATGTCATAGTATAGTATGTTGTCCAAAATGATACAAAAACGTCATAGTATAATATGTTGTCCAAAATCAGACAAAAAAGTCATAGTATAGTATGTCGTCCAAAATCACAAAAAATGTCATAGCATAGAATGTAGTCCAAAATAACTCAAAAAAGACATTGTATAGGATGTCGTCTAAAACGAGACAAAAATGTCATAGTATAGTATGTTTTCAAAAGGAGACAAAAATTTCATAGAATAGTATGTCATCCAAAATGAGACAAAAATGTCAAAGTCTAATATGTCTTCCCAAACCACTAAAAATGTCAGTATAGTATGTTGTCCGAAATGAAACAAAAACGTAATAGTATGTAATCCAAAATCACCAAAAAATGTCATAGTATAGTATGTCTTCCAAAATGAGACAAAAATGTCATAGTATAGTATGTCGTCCAAAATCACCAAAAAATGTCATAGTATAGAATGTAGTAAAAAATAACTCAAAAAAGTCATAGTATAGGATGTCGTCCAAAATCACCAAAAAATGTCATAGTATAGAATGTCGTCACAAATAACTAAAAAATGTCATAGTACAGTGTGTAATACAAAATAACTAAAAAAGTCATAGTATAGTATGTCGTCCAAAATCACCAAAAAATGTCATAGTATGGTATGTCTTCCACAATGAGACAAAAATGTCATAGTATAGTAAGTTTTTTCAAAACGAGACAAAAATGTCATAGTATAGTATGTTGTTCAAAAGGAGACAAAAATGTCAAAGTCTAGTATGTCGTCCCAAAAAACTAAAAATGTCAGTATAGTATGTCTTCCAAAATGAGACAAAAATGTCATAGTATAGTATGTCGTCCAAAATCACCAAAAAATGTCATAGTATAGAATGTAGTAAAAAATAACTCAAAAAAGTCATAGTATAGGATGTCGTCCAAAATCACCAAAAAATGTCATAGTATAGAATGTCGTCACAAATAACTAAAAAATGTCATAGTATAGTGTGTAATACAAAATAACTAAAAAAGTCATAGTAAAGTATCTCATCCAAAATCACCAAAAAATGTCATAGTATGGTATGTCTTCCAAAATTAGACAAAAATGTCATAGTATAGTATGTCATCCAAAATGAGACAAAAATGTCATAGTCTAGTATGTCGTTCAATACAACTAAAAATGTCAGTATAGTATGTTGTCCAAAATGAAACAAAAACGTCATGGTATGTTATACAAAATTAGATTTAAAAGTCATAGGATAGTATGTCGTCCAAAGTCACCAAAAATGTCATAGCATAGAATGTAGTCCAAAATAACTCAAAAAAGTCATCGTATAGGATGTCGTCTAAAATGAGACAAAAATGTCATAGTATAGTATGTTTTTCAAAAGGAGACAAAAATGTCAAAGTCTAGTATGTCGTCCCAAACCACTAAAAATGTCAGTATGGTATGTTGTCCAAAATGAAACATAAACGTAATAGTATGTAATCCAAAATTAGACAAAAATGTCATAGTATAGTATGTCGTCCAAAATGATACAAAAACGTCATAGTATAATATGTTGTCCAAATATAGACAAAAAAGTCATAGTATAGTATTTCGTCCAAAATCACCAAAAAATGTCATAGCATAGAATGTAGTCCAAAATAACTCAAAAAAGTCATCGTATAGGATGTCGTCTAAAATGAGACAAAAATGTCATAGTATAGTATGTTTTTCAAAAGGAGACAAAAATGTCATAGAATAGTACGTCATCCAAAATGAGACAAAAATGTCAAAGTCTAGTATGTCGTCCCAAACCACTAAAAATGTCAGTATAGTATGTTGTCCAAAATGAGACAAAAACGTAATAGTAAATTGTCCAAAATGAGACAAAAACGTAATAGTATGTTGTCCAAAATGAGACAAAAACGTAATAGTATGTAATCCAAAATCACCAAAAAATGTCATAGTATAGTATGTCTTCCAAAATGAGAAAAAAATGTCATAGTATAGTATGTCGTCCAAAATCACCAAAAAATGTCATAGTATAGAATGTAGTAAAAAATAACTCAAAAAAGTCATAGTATAGGATGTCGTCCAAAATCACCAAAAAATGTCATAGTATAGAATGTCGTCACAAATAACTAAAAAATGTCATACATTTGTGTGTAATACAAAATAACTAAAAAAGTCATAGTATAGTATGTCGTCCAAAATCACCAAAAAATGTCATAGTATGGTATGTCTTCCAAAATGAGACAAAAATGTCATAGAATAGTATGTCATCCAAAATGACACAAAAATGTCATAGTATAGAGTGTCTTCCAAAACAACAAAAAATGTCATAGTAAAGAATGTTGTCACAAATAACTCAAAAATGTCATATAATATTATGTTATCCAAAATGAGACAAAAATGTCATAGTGTAGTATGTCGTTCAAAAGAACTAAAAATGTCAGTATAGCATGTTGTCCAAAATGAAACAAAAACGTCATAGTATGTTATACAAAATTAGAAGAAAATGTCATAGTCTAGTATGTCGTCCAAAATCACACAAAAATGTCATAGTATAGTAAGTTTTTTCAAAACGAGACAAAAATTTCATAGTATAGTATGTTGTCCAAAATGATACAAAAACGTCATAGTATAATATGTTGTCCAAAATTAGACAAAAAAGTCATAGTATAGTATGTCGTCCAAAGTCACCAAAAAATGTCATAGCATAGAATGTAGTCCAAAATAACTCAAAAAAGTCATCGTATAGGATGTCGTCTAAAATACTTATGTACCTTTAGTCTTTGATTTTGCAATGATTTTACTGTTGGGATGTTTTTTTATTTTGGTGTCTTTTTATGTGCGCATTAAGCTGAGATAAGGCTGTTTTCGAATGTTTTTCTATTTTCTACTGTCCCATAATATAAACCTCACTAATGAAATTGACATCTTATAAGATATAATTCTATACCTTAACTGTTTGATTTTGCAAGGATTTTACTGTTGGGATGTTTTTTTATATTGGTGTCTTTTTGTGTGCACATTCATCTGAGATAAGGCTGTTTTCGAATGTTTTTCTTTTTCTACTGTCCCATAATATAAACCTAACTAATGAAGTTAACATCTTATAAGATATACTTCTATACCTTAACTGTTTGATTTAGTTATGATTTTATGTTTGGATATGTTATTCTATTGTCTGTTTATGTGCGCATTAAGCTGAGATAAGGCTGTTTTTGAATCTTTTCTTTTTTCTACTGTCTCATAATATAAACCTAACTGATGCAATAAACATGATATAAGACATACTTCTGTACCCTCAGTGTTTGATTTTACAATGATTTTACTGTTTTTTATATTGGTGTCTTTTTGTGTGCACATTCATCTGAGATAAGGATGTTTTTGAATCTTTTCTTTTTTCTACTGTCTCATAATATAAACCTCACTTATGAAGTTAAAATCTTATAAGATATACTTCTATACCTTAACTGTTTGATTTTGCAATGATTTTTACTGTTTGGATGTGTTTTCTATTGTTGTATATATTTTTGCGCATTCAGTTGAGATAAGGCTGTTTTCGAATATTTTCTTTTTTCTACTGTCCCATAATATAAACCTCACTAATGAAGTTAAAATCTTATAAGATATACTTCTATACCTTAACTGTTTGATTTTGCAATGATTTTTACTGTTTGGATGGGTTTTCTATTGTTATCTATATTTGTGCGCATTCAGTTGAGATAAGGCTGTTTTCGAATGTTTTTCTTTTTTCTACTGTCCCATAATATAAACCTCACTGATGAAATTAACATCTTATAAGATATATTTCTATACCTTAACTGTTTGATTTAGTTATGATTTTATGTTTGGATATGTTTTTCTATTGTTGTCTGTTTATGTGCGCATTAAGCTGAGATAGGGCTGTTTTCGAATGTTTTTCTTTTTTCTACTGTCACATAATATAAACCTCACTAATGAAGTTAACATCTTATAAGATATACTTCTATACCTTAACTGTTTGATTTAGTTATGATTTTATGTTTGGATATGTTTTTCTATTGTTGTCTGTTTAATGTGCACATTAAGTTGAGATAAGGCTGTTTTCGAATATTTTCTTTTTTCTACTGTCCCATAAACCTAACTGATGCAATAAACATGATATAAGACATACTTCTGTACCCTCAGTGTTTGATTTTACAATGATTTTACTGTTGGGATGTTTTTTTATATTGGTGTCTTTTTGTGTGCACATTCATCTGAGATAAGGATGTTTTTGAATCTTTTCTTTTTTCTACTGTCTCATAATATAAACCTCACTAATGAAGTTAACATCTTATAAGATATACTTCTATACATTAACTGTTTGATTTAGTTATGATTTTATGTTTGGATATGTTTTTCTATTGGTGTCTGTTTATGTGGGCATTAAGCTGAGATAAGACTGTTTTCAAATGCTTTTCTTTTTTCTACTATCCCATAATATAAACCTCACTAATGAAATTAACATCTTAGAAGATATACTTCTGTACCCTCAGTGTTTGATTTTGCAATGATTTTATTTTCTTTTTTTTTTCTATTCGTGTCTTTTTGTTGCGCATTTATCTGAGATAAGGATGTTTTCGAATCTTTTATTTTTTCTACTGTCTCATAATATAAACCTCACTAATGAAATTAACATCTTATAAGAAATACTTATATACCTTAACTGTTTGATTTAGTTATGATTTTATGTTTGGATATGTTTTTCTATTGTTGTCTGTTTATGTGCGCATTAAGCTGAGATAAGGCTGTTTTCGAATGTTTTCTTTTTTCTACTGTCCCATAAGACACCAACTTAACTGGTGCAATAAAAATGATATAAGACATACTTCTGTACCCTCAGTGTTTAATTTTGCAATGATTTTACTGTTGGGATGTTTTTTTTATAATGGTGTCTTTTTGTGTGCACATTCATCTGAAATATGGCTGTTTTGAATCTCTTCTTTTTTCTACTGTCTCATAATCTAAACCTCACTAATGAAGTTAAAATCTTATAAGACATACTTCTATATCTTAACTGTTTGATTTTACAATGATTTTTACTGTTTGGATGTGTTTTCTATTGTTGTCTATATTTGTGCGCATTCAGTTGAGATAAGGCTGTTTTCGAATGTTTTTCTTTTTTCTACTGTCCCTTAATACACCAACTTAACTGGTGCAATAAAAATGATATAAGACATACTTCCGTACCCTCAGTGTTTGATTTTGCAATGATTTTACTGTTGGGATGTTTTTTTATATTGGTGTCTTGTTGTGTGCACATTCATCTGAGATAAGGATTTTTTGAATCTTTTCTTTTTTATACTGTCTCATAATATAAACCTCTCACCAATGAAGTTAAAATCTTATAAGACATACTTCTATACCTTAACTGTTTGATTTTACAATGATTTTTACTGTTTGGATGTGTTTTCTATTGTTGTCTATATTTGTGCGCATTCAGTTGAGATAAGGCTGTTTTTGAATCTTTTCTTTTTTCTAATGTTTCATAATATAAACCTCACTAATTAAATTAACATAGTAGAAGATATACTTCTGTACCCTCAGTGTTTGATTTTGCAATGATTTTTTTTTCTTTTTTTTTTTCTATTGGTGTCTTTTTGTTGCGCATTCATCTGAGATAAGGATGTTTTCGAATATTTTCTTTTTTCTACTGTCTCATAATATAAACCTCACTAATGAAGTTAAAATCTTATAAGATATGCTTATATACCTTAACTGTTTGATTTAGTTATGATTTTATGTTTGGATATGTTTTCTATTGTTGTCTGTTTATGTGCGCATTAAGCTGATATAAGGCTGTTTTCGAATGTTTTCTTTTTTCTACTGTCCCATAATATAAACTTAACTGATGCAATTAACATGATATAAGACATACTTCTGTACCCTCAGTGTTTGATTTTGCAATGATTTTACTGTTGGGGTGTTTTTTTTATATTGGTGTCTTTTTTGTGTGCACATTCACCTGATATAAGGATGTTTTTAAATCTTTTCTTTTTTCTCCTGTCTCATAATATAAACCTCACTAATGAGGTTAAAATCTTATAAGGTATACTTCTATACCTTAACTGTTTGATTTTGCAATGATTTTTACTGTTTGGATGTATTTTCTTTTGTTGTCTGTTTATTTGCGCATTAAGCTGAGATAAGGCTGTTTTCGAATGTTTTTCTTTTTTCTACTGTCCCATAATATAAACCTAACTAATGAAGTTAACATTTTATAAGATATACTTCTATACCTTAACTGTTTGATTTAGTTATGATTTTATGTTTGGATATGTTTTTCTATTGTTGTCTGTTTATGTGCGCATTAAGCTGAGATAAGGCTGTTTTCGAATGTTTTTCTTTTTCTACTGTCCCATAATATAAACCTCACTAATGAGGTTAAAATCTTATAAGGTATACTTCTATACCTTAACTGTTTGATTTTACAATGATTTTTACTGTTTGGATATGTTTTTCTATTGTTGTCTGTTTATGTGCGCATTAAGCTGAGATAAGGCTGTTTTCGAATGTTTTCTTTTTTCTACTGTCCCATAATATAAACTTAACTGATGCAATAAACATGATATAAGACATACTTCTGTACCCTCAGTGTTTGATTTTGCAATGATTTCATTTTCGGGTTTTTTTTTCAATTGGTGTCTTTTTGTTGCGCATTCATCTGAAATATGGCTGTTTTGGAATATTATTCTTTTTTCTACTGTCCCATAATATAAACCTCACTAATGAAGTTAACATCTTATAAGATATACTTCTATACCTTAACTGTTTGATTTAGTTATGATATTATGTTTGGATATGTTTTCTATTGTTGTCTGTTTATGTGCTCATTAAGCTGAGATAAGGCTGTTTTCGAATGTGTTCTTTTTTCTACTGTCCCATAATATAAACTTAACTGGTGCAATAAACATGATATAAGACATACTTCTGTACCCTCAGTGTTTGATTTTGCAATGATTTTACTGTTGGGGTGTTTTTTTTATATTGTTGTCTTTTTGTGTGCACATTCATCTGATATAAGGATGTTTTTGAATCTTTTCTTTTTTCTACTCTCCCATTATATAAACCTCACTAATGAAATTAACATCTTATAAGATATGTTTCTATACCTTAACTGTTTGATTTAGTTATGATTTTATGTTTGGATATGTTTTTCTATTGTTGTCTGTTTATGTGTGTCATTAAGCTGAGATAAGGCTGTTTTCGAATGTTTTTCTTTTTTCTACTGTCCCATAATATAAACTTAACTGATGCAATAAACATGATATAAGACATAATTCTGTAGCCTCAGTGTTTGATTTTGCAATGATTTTATGTTTGGATATGTTTTCTATTGTTGTCTGTTTATGTGCGCATTAAGCTGATATAAGGCTGTTTTCGAATGTTTTCTTTTTTCTACTGTCCCATAATATAAAATTAACTGATGCAATAAACATGATATAAGACATACTTCTGTACCCTCAGTGTTTGATTTTGCAATGATTTTACTGTTAGGATGTTTTTTTATATTGGTGTCTTTTTGTGTGCACATTCATCTGAGATAAGGATGTTTTTAAATCTTTTCTTTTTTCTACTGTCTCATAATATAAACCTCACTAATGAAGTTAAAATCTTATAAGATATACTTCTATACATTAAATGTTTGATTTTGCAAGGATTTTACTGTTGGGATGTTTTTTTATATTGGTGTCTTTTTGTGTGCACATTCATCTGAGATAAGGCTGTTTTCGAATGTTTTCTTTTTTCTACTGTCTCATAATATAAACCTCACTAATGAAGTTAAAATCTTATAAGATATACTTCTATACCTTAACTGTTTGATTTAGTTATGATTTTATGTTTGGATATGTTATTCTATTGTCTGTTTATGTGCGCATTAAGCTCAGATAAGGCTGTTTTTGAATCTTTTCTTTTTTCTACTGTCTCATAATATAAACCTCACTAATGAAATTAACATCTTAGAGGATATACTTCTGAACCCTCAGTGTTTGATTTTGGAATTATTTTATTTTCGTTTTTTTTTCTATTGGTGTCTTTTTGTGTGCACATTCATCTGAGATAAGGATTTTTTGAATCTTTTCTTTTTTCTACTGTCTCATAATATAAACCTCACTAATGAAGTTAAAATCTTATAAGATATACTTCTATAGCTTAAGTGTTTGATTTTACAATGATTTTTACTGTTTGGATGTGTTTTCTATTGTTGTCTATATTTGTGCGCATTCAGTTGAGATAAGGCTGTTTTCGAATGTTTTTCTTTTTTCTACTGTCCCATAATATAAACTTAACTGATGCAATAAAAATGATATAAGACATACTCCTGTACCCTCAGTGTTTAATTTTGCAATGATTTTACTGTTGGGATGTTTTTTTTATAATGGTGTCTTTTTGTGTGCACATTCATCTGAAATATGGCTGTTTTGAATCTCTTCTTTTTTCTACTGTCTCATAATCTAAACCTCACTCATGAAGTTAAAATCTTATAAGACATACTTCTATATCTTAACTGTTTGATTTTACAATGATTTTTACTGTTTGGATGTGTTTTCTATTGTTGTCTATATTTGTGCGCATTCAGTTGAGATAAGGCTGTTTTCGAATGTTTTTCTTTTTTCTACTGTCCGTTAATACACCAACTTAACTGGTGCAATAAAAATGATATAAGACATACTTCCGTACCCTCAGTGTTTGATTTTGCAATGATTTTACTGTTGGGATGTTTTTTTATATTGGTGTCTTGTTGTGTGCACATTCATCTGAGATAAGGATTTTTTGAATCTTTTCTATTTATACTGTCTCATAATATAAACCTCTCACTAATGAAGTTAAAATCTTATAAGACATACTTCTATACCTTAACTGTTTGATTTTACAATGATTTTTACTGTTTGGATGTGTTTTCTATTGTTGTCTATATTTGTGCGCATTCAGTTGAGATAAGGCTGTTTTTGAATCTTTTCTTTTTTCTAATGTTTCATAATATAAACCTCACTAATTAAATTAACATAGTAGAAGATATACTTCTGTACCCTCAGTGTTTGATTTTGCAATGATTTTTTTTTCTTTTTTTTTTTCTATTGGTGTCTTTTTGTTGCGCATTCATCTGAGATAAGGATGTTTTCGAATATTTTCTTTTTTCTACTGTCTCATAATATAAACCTCACTAATGAAGTTAAAATCTTATAAGATATGCTTATATACCTTAACTGTTTGATTTAGTTATGATTTTATGTTTGGATATGTTTTCTATTGTTGTCTGTTTATGTGCGCATTAAGCTGATATAAGGCTGTTTTCGAATGTTTTCTTTTTTCTACTGTCCCATAATATAAACTTAACTGATGCAATTAACATGATATAAGACATACTTCTGTACCCTCAGTGTTTGATTTTGCAATGATTTTACTGTTGGGGTGTTTTTTTTATATTGGTGTCTTTTTTGTGTGCACATTCACCTGATATAAGGATGTTTTTAAATCTTTTCTTTTTTCTCCTGTCTCATAATATAAACCTCACTAATGAGGTTAAAATCTTATAAGGTATACTTCTATACCTTAACTGTTTGATTTTGCAATGATTTTTACTGTTTGGATGTATTTTCTTTTGTTGTCTGTTTATTTGCGCATTAAGCTGAGATAAGGCTGTTTTCGAATGTTTTTCTTTTTTCTACTGTCCCATAATATAAACCTAACTAATGAAGTTAACATTTTATAAGATATACTTCTATACCTTAACTGTTTGATTTAGTTATGATTTTATGTTTGGATATGTTTTTCTATTGTTGTCTGTTTATGTGCGCATTAAGCTGAGATAAGGCTGTTTTCGAATGTTTTTCTTTTTCTACTGTCCCATAATATAAACCTCACTAATGAGGTTAAAATCTTATAAGGTATACTTCTATACCTTAACTGTTTGATTTTACAATGATTTTTACTGTTTGGATATGTTTTTCTATTGTTGTCTGTTTATGTGCGCATTAAGCTGAGATAAGGCTGTTTTCGAATGTTTTCTTTTTTCTACTGTCCCATAATATAAACTTAACTGATGCAATAAACATGATATAAGACATACTTCTGTACCCTCAGTGTTTGATTTTGCAATGATTTCATTTTCGGGTTTTTTTTTCAATTGGTGTCTTTTTGTTGCGCATTCATCTGAAATATGGCTGTTTTGGAATATTATTCTTTTTTCTACTGTCCCATAATATAAACCTCACTAATGAAGTTAACATCTTATAAGATATACTTCTATACCTTAACTGTTTGATTTAGTTATGATATTATGTTTGGATATGTTTTCTATTGTTGTCTGTTTATGTGCTCATTAAGCTGAGATAAGGCTGTTTTCGAATGTGTTCTTTTTTCTACTGTCCCATAATATAAACTTAACTGGTGCAATAAACATGATATAAGACATACTTCTGTACCCTCAGTGTTTGATTTTGCAATGATTTTACTGTTGGGGTGTTTTTTTTATATTGTTGTCTTTTTGTGTGCACATTCATCTGATATAAGGATGTTTTTGAATCTTTTCTTTTTTCTACTCTCCCATTATATAAACCTCACTAATGAAATTAACATCTTATAAGATATGTTTCTATACCTTAACTGTTTGATTTAGTTATGATTTTATGTTTGGATATGTTTTTCTATTGTTGTCTGTTTATGTGTGTCATTAAGCTGAGATAAGGCTGTTTTCGAATGTTTTTCTTTTTTCTACTGTCCCATAATATAAACTTAACTGATGCAATAAACATGATATAAGACATAATTCTGTAGCCTCAGTGTTTGATTTTGCAATGATTTTATGTTTGGATATGTTTTCTATTGTTGTCTGTTTATGTGCGCATTAAGCTGATATAAGGCTGTTTTCAAATGTTTTCTTTTTTCTACTGTCCCATAATATAAACTTAACTGGTGCAATAAACATGATATAAGACATACTTCTTTACCCTCAGTGTTTGATTTTGCAATGATTTTACTGTTGGGATGTTTTTTTATATTGGTGTCTTTTTGTGTGCACATTCATATGAGGTAAGGATATTTTTGAATCTTTTCTTTTTTCTACGGTCTCATAATATAAACCTCACTAATGAAGTTAAAATCTTATAAGATATACTTCTATACCTCAACTGTTTGATTTTGCAATGATTTTTACTGTTTGGATGGGTTTTCTATTGTTGTCTGTTTATGTGCGCATTAAGCTGAGATAAGGCTGTTTTCGAATGTTTTCTTTTTTCTACTGTCCCATAATATAAACTTAACTGATGCAATAAACATGATATAAGACATACTTCTGTACCCTCAGTGTTTGATTTTGCAATGATTTTACTGTTAGGATGTTTTTTTATATTGGTGTCTTTTTGTGTGCACATTCATCTGAGATAAGGATGTTTTTAAATCTTTTCTTTTTTCTACTGTCTCATAATATAAACCTCACTAATGAAGTTAAAATCTTATAAGATATACTTCTATACATTAAATGTTTGATTTTGCAAGGATTTTACTGTTGGGATGTTTTTTTATATTGGTGTCTTTTTGTGTGCACATTCATCTGAGATAAGGCTGTTTTCGAATGTTTTCTTTTTTCTACTGTCTCATAATATAAACCTCACTAATGAAGTTAAAATCTTATAAGATATACTTCTATACCTTAACTGTTTGATTTAGTTATGATTTTATGTTTGGATATGTTATTCTATTGTCTGTTTATGTGCGCATTAAGCTGAGATAAGGCTGTTTTTGAATCTTTTCTTTTTTCTACTGTCTCATAATATAAACCTCACTAATGAAATTAACATCTTAGAAGATATACTTCTGTACCCTCAGTGTTTGATTTTGGAAATATTTTATTTTCTTTTTTTTTTCTATTGGTGTCTTTTTGTGTGCACATTCATCTGAGATAAGGAGTTTTTGAATCTTTTCTTTTTTCTACTGTCTCATAATATAAACCTCACTAATGAAGTTAAAATCTTATAAGATATACTTCTATACCTTAACTGTTTGATTGTACAATGATTTTTACTGTTTGGATGTGTTTTCTATTGTTGTCTATATTTGTGCGCATTCAGTTGAGATAAGGCTGTTTTCGAATGTTTTTCTTTTTTCTACTGTCCCATAATATAAACTTAACTGATGCAATAAACATGATATAAGACATAATTCTGTAGCCTCAGTGTTTGATTTTGCAATGATTTTACTGTTGGGATGTTTTTTTATATTGGTGTCTTTTTGTGTGCACATTCATATGAGGTAAGGATATTTTTGAATCTTTTCTTTTTTCTACTGTCTCATAATATAAACCTCACTAATGAAGTTAAAATCTTATAAGATATACTTCTATACCTCAACTGTTTGATTTTGCAATGATTTTTACTGTTTGGATGGGTTTTCTATTGTTGTCTGTTTATGTGCGCATTAAGCTGATATAAGGCTGTTTTCGAATGTTTTCTTTTTTCTACTGTCCCATAATATAAACTTAACTGATGCAATAAACATGATATAAGACATACTTCTGTACCCTCAGTGTTTGATTTTGCAATGATTTTACTGTTAGGATGTTTTTTTATATTGGTGTCTTTTTGTGTGCACATTCATCTGAGATAAGGATGTTTTTAAATAATTTCTTTTTTCTACTGTCCCATAATATAAACCTAACTAATGAAGTTAACATCTTATAAGATATACTTCTATACCTTAACTGTTTGATTTTGCAATGATTTTTACTGTTTGGATGGGTTTTCTATTGTTGTCTGTTTATGTGCGCATTAAGCTGAGATAAGGCTGTTTTCGAATGTTTTCTTTTTTCTACTGTCCCATAATATAAAATTAACTGATGCAATAAACATGATATAAGACATACTTCTGTACCCTCAGTGTTTGATTTTGCAATGATTTTACTGTTGGGATGTTTTTTTTATATTGGTGTCTTTTTGTGTGCACATTCATCTGAGATAAGACTGTTTTCGAATGTTTTTCTTTTTTCTACTGTCCCATAATATAAACCTAACTAATGAAGTTAACATCTTATAAGATATGCTTATATACCTTAACTGTTTGATTTAGTTATGATTTTATGTTTGGATATGTTATTCTATTGTCTGTTTATGTGCGCATTAAGCTCAGATAAGGCTGTTTTTGAATCTTTTCTTTTTTCTACTGTCTCATAATATAAACCTCACTAATGAAATTAACATCTTAGAGGATATACTTCTGAACCCTCAGTGTTTGATTTTGGAATTATTTTATTTTCGTTTTTTTTTCTATTGGTGTCTTTTTATGTGCACATTCATCTGAGATAAGGATTTTTTGAATCTTTTCTTTTTTCTACTGTCTCATAATATAAACCTCACTAATGAAGTTAAAATCTTATAAGATATACTTCTATAGCTTAAGTGTTTGATTTTACAATGATTTTTACTGTTTGGATGTGTTTTCTATTGTTGTCTATATTTGTGCGCATTCAGTTGAGATAAGGCTGTTTTCTAATGTTTTTCTTTTTTCTACTGTCCCATAATATAAACTTAACTGATGCAATAAACATGATATAAGACATACTTCTGTACCCTCAGTGTTTGATTTTGCAATGATTTTACTGTTGGGATGTTTTTTTTATATTGGTGTCTTTTTGTGTGCACATTCATATGAGGTAAGGATATTTTTGAATCTTTTCTTTTTTCTACTGTCTCATAATATAAACCTCACTAATGAAGTTAAAATCTTATAAGATATACTTCTATAGCTTAAGTGTTTGATTTTACAATGATTTTTACTGTTTGGATGGGTTTTCTATTGTTGTCTGTTTATGTGCGCATTAAGCTGAGATAAGGCTGTTTTCGAATGTTTTCTTTTTTCTACTGTCCCATAATATAAACTTAACTGATGCAATAAACATGATATAAGACATATTTCTGTACCCTCAGTGTTTGATTTTGCAATGATTTTACTGTTAGGATGTTTTTTTATATTGGTGTCTTTTTGTGTGCACATTCATCTGAGATAAGGATGTTTTTAAATCTTTTCTTTTTTCTACTGTCTCATAATATAAACCTCACTAATGAAGTTAAAATCTTATAAGATATACTTCTATACATTAAATGTTTGATTTTGCAAGGATTTTACTGTTGGGATGTTTTTTTATATTGGTGTCTTTTTGTGTGCACATTCATCTGAGATAAGGCTGTTTTCGAATGTTTTTATTTTTCTACTGTCACATAATATAAACCTAACTAATGAAGTTAACATCTTATAAGATATACTTCCATACCTTAACTGTTTGATTTTGCAATGATTTTTACTGTTTGGATGGGTTTTCTATTGTTGTCTGTTTATGTGCGCATTAAGCTGAGATAAGGCTGTTTTCGAATGTTTTCTTTTTTCTACTGTCTCATAATATAAAC